>NC_052504.1:61583085-61884751 GCF_014356525.2 Nilaparvata lugens | reverse complement strand
ATCGATAATAATAGTTAATGATGAATATTTTTGTGCAGGTGAATTATAAATTACTGCAGAATATTATCCTAGAAAAGCAGTCGTCTAAAGCTGCTACAGTAATTTATTGATTTTTTGGATTATTAGTTACAGTGAACCGACCAAGTAGACTGTTACAGCAGGTAGACTTATTCAAGTTGGAAATTCTTCGGTAAGAATTCAAGGAGGAGGTGATCGTCGAAGCTTGAAAGCGATGTAGGAAGAATGGGGAAAATTGTTGCTCCTTTATCCTGGATCTTGCTACCGTAAAAGAAACGATGGAACTCAGTAGTGGAAATGGAATGAAAATTTAGAACTAAGCGTTCCTTGATAGGAAATGTAAATTCTTGAATTAGAAGGGGCATGATAATTTAAATATGCAAAGGTCTCAGTCCAGATCTAAACTTTTGCTGAAACTCCAGCTCATCGTTGATAGAAAACTCAGAATACTAATATTCTATAAACAAAAGTATCAACATATTCTTCATCTATTATTTGTGACTGTAATCCAATTGAAGAGGGAAGAAGAGATCGAAAAATGCTCTTTGTAACTTTGTTGATGAAATCTTTGAGCATTAAAAAACTCATCCTTGGAAGCGATTGATTCCAAAATCAGCGGATATCCTAGAAGCTCAGATACAAGCCTTCTACCACTACCTCCGTAAACAGAGCCATAGTGTATTCTGGTGACGTCAGCACAGGTAGGGCTCCTACACCAATACAAATTTGTTGATTTCAGCTGACCTATATTAGCTAGTGTTTTTATTGGTGTGGGAAGCCTATCTGTGCTGACGTCACCAGAATGCACTATGGCTTTATTTGAGGAGGTAGTGCTTCTACTTCCGTTGGATAAGTGAGCCGACTGAACACTTTGCTAAATATCTCCAATTTATGAGTTTAAAAACTTTCTTTTGGTACCTACGGAGAAAACCAAGTGGTCATTGTGTGCTATCTCTCAATTATCATTATAAACTAATTTTATCTTCAATATCCCTTTTTTCCTGCCAGAAGATTTAATAATTGAGCATGGGATCAATTATTAGAACACTTAAATTGTTCAGAGTCGGCTCACAAAGCTGAGAAGGGATAAAAGGAAATTTCTGCTGCTGTACAAACTGAACTCTCGAAATAGGAGATTCTGTGAAAATATTTGCGAGAGATGTTCTTTGCAAAGCTGAGGCTTTTGTGGTTCAAACAATTATTTCTGTTGATATAGCCTACTCGCAGTTGTTGGCCCGAGATCCATCCTTTTGTAAAAGTAAGAGTTAGTGCGAATGAGTCGGTTATTAAATGAATCAAACATCTCTGGTGAGGAGTCAGAGCAAGAAAGAGAGCTTGTTCAATTTTCGAGTGAATAAATAGGTTATTAAGAAAGAGCGGGTTGACAATAATAATTAGATTAAGGAATTGAATGAGTTGATTGATTGATTGATTGATTGAGTACTTTATTTATGTAGATTACAATATATACTGTCTTATACACTTATATACAATAGCTTACAATACAGCAAAATTATAGATGAATTTACATCATATAGACTAAGAAGATAATTATTGAACTGTATATGATATGAAAAAGCAATTTGTAATATAATAACTATAGATATCATATTGTTATGCATCTACATAAATTGGCGGAGCTTTGGACATATCAGTGTCCATTCTTCGGAAAGAATATTAAAAATATCCTCCCCACTAACTCTCTACCAAAACGTTAATTTCATTATTTAAACTAAGGATATTTCTATTAATGGAAATATTGTGAAAGTTTTAATCAATATGAATATTTAAGAGAAAAAAAAACAGAAAATTGATAAAGTAAAATAATTATATAGGTAGATAAGATCAAATAAATGATCAATAAAATGAAGTAGGCTGAAAGTAGATCAGGGTAATCAACTTTCAGTAATATACAGCAGTATGCAGTGGATAATTGAAATAACATGAGTTTATATAATATATATATATATATATATATATATATATATATATATATATATATATATACAATTCGTTCTTTAACAGGTTTAAAGGTTTGTATTTGTGGGATGGGTGGGGGATGGTTGTCATGTGATCGTTCTAGGGCCGGACAGTTTCAGTCATTTGTTCCAAAAGATGCTTCTTTAAAGTCAGGATGAAGCTCGCTCGGCTCTCGATGCACCTGATAGAAACAGGAAGTGCATTCCATGCACGACAGGCACTGACTAAGATGGATTTTGTGAAAATAGTAGTTCGATGATTGGGTATCCTTAAAGTACTTTCTCCTTAAAGTACTTGAGTTGTGGGGGGCTCAGGCGGCAATCGCCTTTCAACTTCAATAACATTTCGCTTTATTGGTCTGTCCCTTTTTATGCTTTATAGGTCTGTCACTTTTTTATATTATTATTATTTTTTTATATATATTATTACATATATCATATAGTAAGGTATTATTTTGTAATCCCTGATTATTGTTATATAATTGAAAATGTATAGAAAAATAATATGTAATGTATGCATTTATGAATAAACTCCTCTGGATGTGTCGTCCAACATCCAGAGAAATTATTATTATTATATCGTTAATACATTCATTCAGTTAATTCGAATTCCAAAACTTCTCCTTTGTACAGATTGGCGAAAATATTATTGCTGTGAGCTTCAAAATAGTTTTCTATTAGAATGATTTTAAGGAAAAACACAGGCGAACCATAAAAAATTATTATTATTATAGTAATTGATTGAATAATTAATATAATTAAATATATGATAGATCACATAATATAATATAATATAAAAAAACATAAATAATAGACCTATATAATAGATCATTCTTCTTCTTGTACAGCCCATGGTGAGCCTTGGCCTCCGCAACTATCAACCTCCACACTTCTCTATCGTTGACTATGCCTCTCCACCCCCTCACTCCCAAACTCCTAATATCATTAAGTACCTCATCCAGCCATCTTTTCCTGGATCCCCCTCTGTGTCTCCTATTGTAAAGCCTTTCCTGCATCACAATTTTAGTGAATTCAGCCCGCAGTCATCCTTCCCACATGACCCAACCACCTGATTCTTTGAGCCTTGATAAATCGAACCATGGTCTGTCCTTCCCTCTGGTCTTTCAATTCCTTGTTGGAACTGATTTACCATTCCAACCCCTGTTACTAGGCCATACATTTTTCGCAGTACTCGTCTTTCAAAGACATGGGGTTAGTTTTATCTTTCTCCGTCATTGTCCATGTCTCCGAGCCATAGGTTACATGTCGTACTAAGCTGAGGTATAATTTTATTTCCGCCTCTCTGCTAATCAGACAGCTCCTGAATAGGCTTGCATTTACGTGAAATGCTCTATTCCCAGCTTGGATCCTTTCACAGATGTTCTCACTCATTTCTTTCATCTTATTAAGTGTTGCCCCGAGATACTTGAATGATGCTCCATCTATTTCATTCCTGTCTATAACTAAATTCCTTGGAACTCTTCTTCCATGTGTTGCAGCTACATGCAAGTATTTAGTTTTTGCAGTATTAATATTGTTATGTTATTTTTTTCAATAACGAGTTGCCCTGCTTGGCTGCAGTCGGTAGAGCATGAATAACAAGATATATAACCCTTATTGTGGTTCTTAGAATAATAATAATAGCAATTTCTTACTGGCTCGCCCAGCAGCTCCCGCAGTTCTCTGCTCTTGCTGGTTACTGACATCGGCTGCTCCAACAGTCCACAATTTCTGTGACTAATTTGTTGAATTCTGCAAATGCAGATGCGAGAATTTACGTTGCTGCAACTTAATACTATGACTTTAAGATTCTTCAAATCAGATTTGTTGTTACTGGATAATTTATATAAATCTCTGAAATGTATTATTTCCAAAGATTTGATAATCAATGCTGTATATCACTGCTTTCCCCAACTTATTCGGTGAAGAATATAGTTGGCTGGTAATCTTAATAATTTTTTAATACTGGTAACTAAATAGATTATAGCGAGATTGGTCATGCATGGAGATAGGGAAATGAATAAAGGATACACCATCAAAATTGACACAAATATATTACACAAAATATCAACGAATAAATAAATATATAGAGCAACAAGTATAAAAAATAAAAATAAGAACAAATATATTTATATCGAAAAATATAACAGATTAGCTCACTTATTAGGTTTTGCTTTCAGCACCAAAAATTACCATGTGCTTCTTAAATCATCAATCATATGCATTTGAATTATGCAGCTCAGTTATCAACTTGCTGTTGCTTGTCGAATAAAATCTCATATACCTTCTTTCCAAATTAATATAAATAATTGATTAATAAATTATAAATATCAAATATATTAATATATATTTCTCAAGGCTAGAGGTTTGGCCTCTGGTGGAAATTAGATAAATCAATTTATCCAGTGAACAAGAGCTTCATTTATCTCTTTATGATTTACTAATAAAAGAATGATTGGGTGAGCATATAAATTATTTCATCTGTGCATACTTAAACATGTAAATCTGATATATATAGTTCTTAATTAATAAAAATCTCCTTTTTACGTTTCAAAACTTGACCAAGTTGGATATTAATTTCAATATTTGAATAACCTTTCAACAAGCTAGCTTTATAGATCTTGTTTCACTAGAAGTACTGAGGGCGCCCTAAATATATATATATCCCTTGTTAACTATAACTCACGTGCCGAAATTCACAAGATGATGATGGCGATCTGAATTCTTCCGTCGTCTTGGGTTTTCTGGTGGCTGAAGTCATCCTCTCCAAGGAAATAAATAAATATCTGTATGACTTATGCCTTAATACGGCCTCACTAAGTCTTATGAAAATTAATTATTGAATTTAAGCTTAAATCTTTCAAACGTACAATTATTAACAAAAAAGGGACTTGTGCTTTATAAAATTGGTGGCCGTTCCTGGTGACATCTGGCAAGCAAGTGGGCTCTCATCTTCCTTATTCTCTAAGATCATACTACCGTATTCCAAATTTGCATATTATTTAAATATTTAACTACTATGCCATTATATAATCAAAATAGTCTGTGTCAATCTTCTAGGCTATTACATGAATATTACATGTTATATTTTATAATCACTCAGATTACATCTGGTACAGGAACTGAGTAGTGATCGCTTACAAATTCTTATCATTTATATGAATAATGTGGTTCATTTTTGAATTGACTCCCTTTTACCGCCAGTCAGCCACTGCATTTTGATTAGCTTATTCCAAAATTATAAATGTATCCATGCGCCAGATAGAATATACATACTTCCTTAATATTTTTATTTATTATACATATTTTGTACATGCTCCTTCAACATAATAAATATTTTTAAGTTCATTAAATTGTTTTTTCTTTTACAATTACATGCCATGTGGTTACCAAATCCTCTGGTCGAATGCTATTTGTTTACAACTAAAATTTGCCACAGGTGTCTGGCTAAATTTCAAATTATACAGCTTGACCAATTGTTTAGGTTGCTGACCAGTAAGTATTATAGAGCCTAACCTCAAAAATTTCTTATTTTATATAATTGAATAAATAGCAATAAAATTCTTTTCTATTCAGCTGTTCGAATTGTAGCCAGGATACCCATTATTATCTAATCTCTCACTTGTTGATATCGCACCCAGCTGTTTGCTAGAGACCTATAAAATCTTTTCATTTAGTGATTTTGCCAGCTATTCAAGATAATTTGTTATAATATTTAAGCCTATTTTGCTGCCTCTTGTTCCACTTTCCTGAAGTTTTCCTTTAGTACTGTGGTGTCTTTAGCTAATATTGTTATATCATCAGCATAGGCAAATACTTGAGTTGCTTTGTCGAAGAGGGTGCCCCCCTGGTCTATATTCTTTAATAGACTGTGCAGAGCATTAGTAATTAACTATATTTCAATCTCAATTATAACATTAGATAATCTTCGTTTTATTAAGATGAATGCAATCGTTTGAAGTTGAGTTTGATTCACTTTACATGGAATATGTTGCTTCTTTTTGTGGATTTGCTGCTAAATCAAATCACCTAGTTATTACAATGTGTATTCAATTATACAGTTACAATTCTAAAAGCAACAATCACTCTCTCATTCAATAGGGCTGGGCAGGGAGGTATGGATGATTTGGAATAAGAGTTACAAACTCATTTTTAAACGAAGTTCGAAATTTATTTTTTTAGTATGTACCTTGGATGATGCCATTTTAGAAATAAGAGAGGAAAAAACTTAAACATTGATTATATGTACAAAAAATAACATCTGTTAAATGCTGTCTGTTTTTGTCCATACACTCTATAACAATATTTTTTGGGTGTTTACCAAAAACTTATACCGTATTGAAAGAAATTGTTAGGTCTCAGCACAAGAAGCTGGAAAATGTTATCACCAGTTAGAGTATCAACTGAATAGAGATAAAATAATAACGGCTCTCAAGGCTATGATTGCTAACAGCCAAATGAAAATAAAAGTGTTGTTGCAATTATCCAATAATATAATAATAATAATAATGTTTGAGGTTAGGTTCTTTGACATTAGCTAGTCGGGGACCTTAGTAATCGGTTGAGCCATATATTTGAGAATTAGCCAGACACCTTGTGGCAAATTAGTTGTGTCTAGATGGCATTCACTAAGACTAGGATAAGAGGGTTTAGTAAATTAAGCATGCCGAATAAATGTCACCAAAAACGATCAAGAAATACAAAAATATTTATTATATCATTGAGCATGAACGTAAATAATAAAAATCTGGTGTGGTACACTCACACAACTTTCCTTGCTCATTGAACTATAAGCCTCATTATCAAACGAGAATAATTCAGGGGAATAACATAATGACGATTGACGGCAACATATTTGCAACTACGATCAGACTACTGTATAGCCTATGTGTATATACAATTGTTTTCAGAGTACTTTTTCCTTTATGCAAATTGTGAAATTCGATGATATTTTTTGAAATTCGTCAAAACAGCTGTTCTACAGATGAAATATCTTGACTATGACTGTGTTCTTTTTATAAACTGCTCCACCTACCATACCCACGGTATATGGAAGAAGAAAAAGTAAAAACCGTGTACCTACCTATCTCATGCATGAGAAGGAGGTTACAAAGTCCATTTCTCAAGGATTGGGTGGACCCCCCATTAGTACCCCAGGAAAAAGACTCATGTCAGTTGATAGAGCTAATAAATAACTATACAGGGTATAGATTTGAATAAATCGTTAGAGCCGTTTTTGAGAAAATCGTGAAAAACATGGTTTTTTAGTAACTGTCATTTTTCTCAAGAATATTACAGAGCTCCTGCAATTATCTCAGAAATGAGACTCATGTCAGTAGATAGGGCTTATAAATAGCTATCCATGGTATAAATTTGAAGAAAATCGTTAGAGCCGTTTTCGAGAAAACCGTGAAAAACATGGCTTTTTAGTCATTATCCGCCATTTTTTTCAAGAATATTACGGAGCTCCTGGAATTTTCCCAGAGATGAGACTCATGCCAGTTGATAGGGCTTATGAATAGCTATCCATGGTATAAATTTGAGCCCATAATTCGAGAAAACCGTGAAAAACATTGCTTTTTAGTCATTATCCGCCATTTTTCTCAAGAATATTACGGAGCTCCTGGAATTTTCCCAGAAATGAGACTCATGCCAGTTGATAGGGCTTATGAATAGCTATCCATGGTATAAATTTGAAGAAAATCGTTAGAGCCGTTTTCGAGAAAACCGTGAAAAACATTGCTTTTTAGTTATTATCCGCCATTTTTCTCAAGAATATTACGGAGCTCCTGGAATTTTCCCAGAAATGAGACTCATGCCAGTTGATAGGGCTTATGAATAGCTATTCATGGTATAAATTTGAAGGAAATCGATGGAGCCGTTTTCGAGAAAACCGTGAAAAACATGGTTTTTTAATCATTATTCGCCATTTTTCTCAAGAATATTACGGAGCTCCTGAAATTTTCCCTGAAATGAGACTTATGCCAGTTGATAAGGCTCATGAATAGCTATCCATGATATAAATTTGAAGAAAATCGTTAGAGCCATTTTCGAGAAAAACGTGAAAAACTTGGTTTTTTAGTAATTATCTGCCATTTTATCCGCCTTACCTATGGTAGTAGGGCAAGGAAAGTAAAAACAAAACAAAAAGATAAAGGAAATGGGATTTATTTTTATTGAGTGCAGTAATACATGTTACAGTCTAGGGATGTACCAATTATAATGCAGTATTTGACAGGCGCTAAAAATTATTTAATTCAAAATCTCCACATGGTCTTTATAAAAATTTTAAAAAATTGTAATTGTTATAGAATATACGAAATTATGTAGTTAAGATAAAGTAAGAGTTTAAGACTAAAATATTCAATCAATGGATAGTAATTTACTGCTATTTTATGGCATATTTGACAGTACCAAATTATGTCATCGCGGAGTATTTAAAATCCGCCAATGGGAGAGGATATTAAAATTTCTTGCAAATTAAAAAGTAAGAAGTATCGCTGAGAAAGAATAGGAGAGGACCCATAGCCCACTTGCTTGCCAGAGGTCACCAGGGACACCCTCCAATTATGAGAGCATTAGACTGAATCCCTTGTTGTATGAATAATTTTTTTAAAGGTTTAAGTTTTGATTTATATATTTAAAAATAACATTAATATAATGTGATATTACATTAGTGATGTTGCAGTATGACATGAGTTGTTAAATTTAAATATTCCCACTAAAGAGGACTACAGAAACCCACCAGAAAGGCTTAGGATGCACGAGACAAATTCAGGCTGCCATCAATAATTGTGAAAGATCTACATGTGAGTTCAATAGTTATTAAAGGCAGCCCTCAGTGCTACGAATCAGTCACAATTTGATAAAGCTAGTTCGTCGAAGGTTTATTTAAAAATCAAACTTAATATTGAAATTTGCGCAAATATTCAAACTTTCAAGGGAAAGTCTTGATAAGAACAATTTATGAGAATTTAATATTTAAGTATGCACAGAGTAAATGCTTATTAATATTTGATTCATTGTATATGCTCACTTATTAATCTTTTCATCAGTTATTCATAAGAATTTTCTCAAGCTCATGTTCACAAGATAAATTATTTTATCTGAATTCCACCAGAGGCCGAACCCAAGCCCTGAGATATTTCAATATTTTTATTTCCCATATTGATGGAAGTAAGATTCATAAATTCTATTCAACAAGCAACAGCAAGTTGACAACTGAGCTATACAAATAGACAGAATATATGCTGATTAAAGAAGCACAAGATATATTATTTGATGCTAATAAGCAGAGTAAAACCTTTTTGTGAGCTATCTGTGATATTTTTTGCAATATATATATTCTCTCATATTATTTTTATATTTATTGTTCTATTTTTTATTATTGCTTGTTGATATTCTCATGTATATTATATGTTTTATTTGTTGAATGGTACATTACAAAGAGCTTTGGTGTGGAGAAGTAGAGCCAAATAGGTTGGAGTCCATATGTGAGAACTGCTGTATTGATCCAATTACAATAGAAGAGCTATTAAATGCCTTGAAAAGCACAAAAAAATAGGAAAGCCCCAGGTTTGAATGGGGTAAATATGGAACTGTTGAAGTATGGAGGAATCCTTCTACACCATAGAATACTACATCTTTTCAATATGTGCTGGAAACAACACCAAGTACCAAAAGAGTGGTTGCAGTCCCTGGTTATACCCCTATTCAAAAAAGGAAGTAGAGCAGATCCTCAAAATTATAGAGGTATCAGTCTTCTGGATACAACATACAAAGTCTATGCCAGAATTCTAAACAATAGATTGAAAATAATCACTGATGTACTTCTCCTGGAAGAACAGATGGGCTTCCGAAAAGGTAGGTCATGCACTGATGCAGTTTTTGCTTTGAATCAAATTATATCAAAACGAAGAGAATATAATCTAGAGACACACTTAGCTTTTATAGACTTCACAAAGGCTTTTGATTCAGTAAATCGCAACTTACTATGGTCAATTCTGGATTCGAGAGGATATCCCAAGCATATAATTCAATCTTTGCAGAGCCTATATGTAAAAACGACTATCCGTTTACAAGTAAAGGACGGTTTGAGTAAGGTCATTGATATAAACAAGGGTGTGAGGCAAGGATGCTGTATATCTCTGACATTATTTAATATTTACGTGGACGACATGTTACGAACATGGAAAGATTTGGCTGACTCAGGTATACAGCTATCAGCCCATACATCTGTTAACTCAATCATGTATGCAGATGACCTTACAATAATTCAAGAGAATGAGGACGCCTTACAGAAAGCGATGTTTATGCTGGATAGAGTTTCTCAGAAATATAATTTAAAGATATCAACTAAGAAAACAAAATCAATGGCTTTCAAAGGTAAATATCCATCCAGAACCAAGATAGAATTGAATGGGAAGATAATAGAACAGGTGAAAAATTTCAATTATCTTGGCAATGATGTAACCTATGATACAGATGAAGATATTCATAACAAAGTATCAAAGTTCCAACGAATATGTGGCAATATTCATAGAAACCTCAAAAATAAAACAAGGCAGGATACTAGAATCAAATTCTTCAATACCATCGCTGTACCAATGCTGCTTTACGGAAGTGAGAATTGGATCTACACACGTAGAGTAGACAGCAAGATCCAAGCTGCAGAAATGAGGTTTCTAAGAAGTGTGTTTGGCTGCACTAGAGCAGATAGAATCAGAAATGAGGAGATAAGAAGAGCTTTATCTGTTACACCTTTACATGGAAAAATCATTCAAAACAGAATGAATTGGTGCAGTCATTTGAATAGAATGCCTCCTGGACGAATACCTTTGGAGGCTAAATGCTATAAACCTACTGGGAAAAGAGACGTGGGAAGACCAAGGAAAAGATGGGTGCCGGAACAGGTTCTTTAACAAACCTAATCCTTGAAGTGAAGAAGAAGAAAAAGAAGAAGAAGAAGATTTGTTGAATGGTGTACCCTCCATTTACGATCCTATTTCCATGCATGACCAATCTTGTTCTAGTTCGTTTTATTTCTATTATTGACAAAATATTTAAATTATCAACCAACTAAATTCTTCACCAAATAAGTTGGATAAATCGGCGATATACAGCATTGATTATTGAATCTCCAGAAAAATTACATTCTCAGGATTTATACAAATTATTCAGAACTATCACATCTGATTTGGAAGGACCCAAGGGTAATAGTATTAAATTGCAGCAACACTATAAATTAATAGAATTTATAAGGTATTCTGATAGAGTATCGCCTTTGATTCCGCTCGGTATCATCTAACACTGCAGACCCTTTTGTCAGATGGTGGCGAGTGGCATTGGTGTCGATACCATATTGTCTAGTGCAAAAATCAGAACCCTTTTATCTATCCACATCTTCTGCATCTATAATTGTGGAGTCGACCAGATCAGTCATAAGAACTGTGAATTGATAAAGCAGCCACCGTTTGCAGCCGTTGAAAGAAGAGAATTATTTGATCTCCTTGGAGAGCTGGTAAGAAATTTGTGTTATTTCTCTTCCAGGAGTCGTAAAAATAATAATATTATTCAAAAATCCTTTGCTCTACCGACTGCTGCCAGCAGGGCATATGCGACACCAAAAATAACGTCACAACTCCTGTAGACGTTGTGAGAAGTTGTCCATACTCTTCTGAAGCATTGCACGTGGAGCCACTCGAATTTCCTGTGTTACTGTCTCACTCAGGGCTCATAATAATAGTCACAAGGCGACAGGTCCAGTGACCGACGAGGCCACTCCACATCTCCACGCAATGAAATGAGGCGTCCAGGGAAGGTTTGCCTTAGAAATTTCATAGTTGCTCTCGATGTATGGCATGTTGTCCCATCTTTTTGAAACCATTCAATATTGACGTTGATACGTCGTCTCCTCAATTTAGCAGAAAAAATTCACGCAGCATCATTAAAGGTATTGACAGTGACGGTTCGGACGTTTTCTCGAAAATAGTAAGAGCCAATAAGTTTTATGGGGCTACCTGGAAGCACGTGTTTACATGAACAAACCACGAACCCTTGAAGCCCTGAGCGAAACAATAACATAAGAAATTCGAGCGGTACCATGTGCAATGCTTCAGAGGAGTATGAACAACTCACAGCGTTTACAGGAGTGTATGGACAAAAATGGACAACATTTAACATTATCTTATTTTCTGTACATAACAATGTTTTAATTTTTTCCCCTCTTATTTTCAAAATGGCAACATCCAAGGTACACACTAAAAAATAAATTTTGAGTTTCGTTTAAAAATGAGTGTCCAACCCTGTACTTTTTCTCTTTGTTGTGATATTTCATTTTATTGAATCTATAACGAATAACTTGTTCATGTGAAAGGGCCGCTTTCTTCTCTTTATTCGGAATTGCATGATGTATCTGGTGTTTTCCATCCCGCTACAAGTGTGCTGGACATGTGTGTACGCACATGCTCGTCATACATTTTGTGTGATCACAGCGAAAGGCTTCGAACACATTTTTTTTAAGTGAGGTTTTTGTACCTTCGATTTTTCGTTGATTATTTTTCTTCGCTGCTCTATTTGAGGTTACATTAGTTTTGTATCATTATAATTTGTAATTACCAGTGGTTTATTTATTGTTATCAGTAATTATTGTTTATTCTATGTTGGAAGCTGTCGTCAAACAGCTGTTTTTTGTTCGAAGCTTCTCGCTGATAACACATCATGCACGACCAACATGTGCGTACACAAATGTTCAACACACTTGTCCTATCGTTAGTAAGCATTCTCACTAATCAAATGTTTCGCAAATTTTAAAATTTACAACCTCAACTCTGATGGAAGGAAAACTAATGAATTCGTCATATGAAACGCCAAAGTGATCAGAGATGATCCACCTTCTTCAAGGAAGTTCATTGCTTCAGATGAAGGTTGTCTTGGAATACGATTTCAGGTGTGAGGAAAAGTTATAAGAATAATAATGATTATCAATTATTGATTTGAAGGAACTGCATTGAAGAGTGGATATCTCAATGCGATAAAATAGATGATAATCAATTTTCACGTTGTAACATATTTGAAATTTGGGTAGATATAAAAATCCCTAGCTGAAGTACTAATAGGTTGGAGTAAAGTAACTGGCTAATATCGCCAAAGAGATAACATAAAGATTAGATAGCATCAGCTTGTCCTGGCTAAACGGTACAATAGCCTAAAAGGAATTGAAATAATTTTTTGCTAATAAATAATATTATATAAAATATTGAAGATTGAGGTTAGGCATAAACATTCAGTGATCGGCGACCTAACAATCGACCGAGCCATGCAACGTAGAATCTGACCAAACCCCTTGGCAGAGATCTATTGCGGCAAAACGGTATGCAATTTGGAAGAACAAAACGTCACGGGTCTAACTATTATGATGCATGAAGCAAATAGTAATATATAGAAAATTAACTAGCATGTAGAGGGCATACTTAAAAAACCTAATTGTAAACTCTAAGGTTCAACTTTAAGAAATTTATATTGATTTTAAATTGGTAATCAATAATTTTGAGGTAAAGTGGACTGTATTGAATAGAAAAGAAACAAGTGATATCTCTACAGAAACAAGTACATGCAATGAAAATATAAAAGAACAACTCACCGAAAATCTGCAGAGTACCTAATGTAATATTTATATTATTGAGCTTACAACTCCCAGGTAAGGTATTCAGGTGTTCCCGAGGTAGGAGATGAATCAAGGATGGTGAAAAGGCAAGCTTAATTGTCATCTACTGTTGGTAAATTCGGCTTCCATCATATAACGTTGCACATATATTTCTGACGAGATATTTACAATGTCTTTAAAGACTATAGATCGGTGAACTTTCCAATCGAAAAATAATAGTTTAAAACTTTCAACTAAAGGGAGTTTGGCAAACACTCTTCCAAACGTAGGTTTATGGTGTATGATTTAACATTAACGAAAAAATAATAATTTGAAGAACAATTTTCTTCTGGGAATGATCGACGAAAATTACCAATTCCCGACTCGAGGCAAGCTATTTCAAAGCGAGACTGAACTGAAAGAAACAGCCTAACCGGCTAGTGAGCGCGACACACTCAAGTGAAAGAAATACGAACTGAACGAGGAGCGCGCGTCCAATTCAAAAACGAAAAATGAAAACTAGAGCTGGCTCCAACATCCCCCCCCGGCTGAAAAGCTATTTTCAGACAAGGCTAGAGAACAAAGAAACGAAAAAACAATGAATAAACGACGAAAGAAATAAAAATAAAACAAAACGAGAATAAAACAAAAAATGCAAAAGGAAAATTATTGAGTAGGCAACGGATACAACTTTGTAGCCGGCCTTTTGAAGCGACCATTGGCGCACCGCACCATAGCCACTCGAACGACACCATCAGCACCGGGAAATACTTCCTCAATCACCCCCAGAGGCCATTTCAACGGTGCGACATTTGGTTGATCCACTAGGACGATTGTACCAACCGTGAGAGGGGTGGAATCCTTACACCATTTCACACGGGTTTGTAATTCATGTAAGTATTCTTTGCGCCAACGACTCCAGAAAGACTGAACCATTTGATTGACTAATTCAAACCGATCCAATCGATTCATTGGACGATCTTCCACATTAACATAGGAAGGTACTTAAGAGGTGTCAAAGTGAGAAAATGAGCCGGTGTGAGGGCGAGGGGTTCACTCGGATCCGCGCTCATTTGACATAATGGGCGTGAGTTAAGTACAGCCTCAATTTGAACTAAGACAGTGTTCAATTCTTCGTAAGTCAACAACTGGTTACCAATAACTCGAAACAGGTGTGACTTTACTGATTTTATATTCGCCTCCCAAAGACCGCCGAAGTGAGGTGAACCTGGCGGGATGAAATTCCACTCAATGCTATGATCAGCAAGTTCATTCTGGAGCAGGTTTTGATATTCCTTGGAGTTCAGCATCCGTGACAATTTTATTAGCTCATCATAGGCGCCGACGAAGTTGGTACCATTATCGGAATACATGACCTTACAAGGACCTCGTCGAGCAAGGAAACGGCGAAAAGCTGATAAGAACATTTGGGTCGATAAGTCCGAAACTAATTCAATGTGAACGGCTTTAGTTGCCATACAGATAAAAAGACAAATGTACGATTTAAATATGAAAGGATTCCGACGCCTGGCCATGGTGATTCGAATGGGTCCACCATAATCAACTCCACATTGGACGAATGGTTTAGACGACAGAGTTCTACAGGCTGGCAGATTGCCCATTTTCGGCGGTGTAAGAGTGGGACGATAGTGAAAACACTTGTTACATTTTCGTACATGACTCCTTATAAGGACACGGGCTGATAAAATCCAATTTTTTTGTCTCAAAATAGACGCCAATAAATGAGGTCCAGCGTGACAGTGCTTTTCATGAAAATAATCAATCAAAAGCGTGACCAATGGATCATTTTTCGGTAATATAATCGGATGACAGCTGTCATAATTCAACTCAGAATTTTGTAAACGTCCACCCACACGAATAATATCATGATCAAGAAAGGGTGACAGTTGTTGAAGATGAGAAGTGCATTCTTTCCCAGCTTTCAATTCCAGTAATTCTTTCGAAAAATGAATTTTTTGTACGACTTTACACAAATGTTTTTCTGCCAAATTGAAATCTAATTCATGAGGTTTAGGCAATAGACGAAGTACTTTCAATATTAACACCATGATACGCAATAGACGTTGGTAGTTGGAACAACGAGCAATTAAAAGATGAATCAAATTAATAGATGAATTTTCCGACTGTACTACAGTGACAATTGAGTGAACCTTGACCTCAGGTAGACACTCTATAGGTTCCAGATCGACCTTGACGGGCCACTCACTCTCTTCTAACATTAGCCAAGAGGGGCCAGACCACCACAAATCATGATTGATTATTTCAGAAGGGGATAAATCTCTCGAAATGGGATCAGCTGGGTTTGAATTTCCTGCCACGTGTAACCAGTCGTTGATAGGACAGTCTTGAATTTTCGTAACTCGATTAGCGACAAAAGATTGCCATCTAGATGGACAGCCCCTGATCCAATGTAAGACCACAGTTGAATCCGATAATGCAACAACGTGAGTCACGTGACAACGAAGGCTCAAAACAGAGACAACAACCTGTATTAATTCAGCGAGCAAGAGCGCCGCGCATAATTCAAGCCTAGGTATGGATAAAGTCTTAGATGGCGCGACTTTTGATTTAGCGCACAACAATGTGATAGTTGCAGGTTGCATATCCATTTGAGATTTTATGTAGATCACACCACCATAACCTAAAGTCGATGCATCACAGAAACCAATGACAGTAATTTTCGAATCATTCATCACTCCTAAATGACGTGGTATGAAGAGATTGGACAATAAAGGGAACTCCTTCTGACATGTCTCCCATTGAAGCGCAATAGAGGGAGGTACTGAATCGTCCCAATCAAGACCAGCATTCCATAATTGTTTAATTAAACATTTAAGAAACAAAGTTAGGGGTGACAAGAGTCCCAAAGGATCGAAAATGCGTGCTACTACCGATAAAATGTGACGTTTGGTAGGAACAGACTGATTAGGATTCACTGAAAAACAAAACGAATCACTACCAGGTTGCCATTTCAAACCTAGGACAGCCAACAAATTTCCCATCTCGAAATCTTTAGACAAGGCCGATTTTTCATCCTCCGAGAAATCACTCATCAATTCAGGTGAATTGGAACTCCATTTAGTAAGTTCGAATCCGCCTCTCTCGAACAATTCTTTAGCCTGACTACAAAGACGATTTGCTTCACCTAAAGAAGACACACTTGTCACCAAATCATCCATAAACATGTCACTCGGAATACGAGCTTTAGCATCAGGGAAATTTTCACCTTCTTCTTGAACAAGTTGATGGACAGTTCTGAGAGCTAGAAACGGTGACTCACTCAGACCAAATACGACAGTTTTTAATTCAAAAATTTGTATGGGATCATTGGACGAAAATCTCCATAACAAACGCTGAAATTTGCGACACGATTCATCGACAAGAATCTGTCTATACATCTGCTTTATATCAGCAGTTACAGCGATAGAAAATAACCGAAAATTGACTAACAGAACGAAAATATCCGTTTGCAACTTGGGGCCGATATGAAGTATATCATTCAATGATACTCCAGTAGTAGTTTTCGCGCCTGCGTCAAAGACAATACGCAAAGGCGTTGATTGACTCTGAGTTTTGATTACAGCATGATGAGGTATAAAATAACCACTTTTATCACTCTGATTTTTTATCAATTCCATGTGTCCTTGTTTGAGATAATCCAAGAGGACATCGTGATACACTAAACGCATGTTTGGATCACGTGCCAGTCGTTTCTCCAAACTGATGAGTCGACGTTCTGACATAGCATAAGAATCACCAAGACAATCAGGGGATTTTGAAAACGATAATGAGACAACGAATCTACCCGAATTTTCACGACGAACGGACGATGCAAAATCCTTCTCGCATTCTAACTCATCAGCAGTGAGTTGTTTTCCTACATCTGGAACGCTTTCCACTTCCCAAAATTTTCGAACTAACTTATCCAACGGTGATGTTAGACAAGTCATCAAACACGTTGAATTTTCTGAAGATTGAGTTAAAATAGGGGCTCTACCCATCAAAATATAACCGAAAACACTTTCCAAGGCCATCAAATAATTCGAATCAATTTCCACACGACCATTTCGGAAAATATGGGGCACTAATTCAGCTCCTATAATAGCGTCAATTTCGCTGGGAATGTGATAACTTTCATCAGCAAGTCGAAGACCAAACAAATTTGATAATTTAGAATTATCAATTTTACTAGTGGGAAGCTGTTCCATGATTTTTTCGACAACTAATGGTTCAATGGAAAATTTAACACTAGAATCGAGTCGAGATTGAAGCGTGACAAAAGTACGACCAAAAACTGATTGCGAATTTCCGCCAAAACCATTCACAATTAATTGGAAAGGAGAAATCGATAGTTGCAATTTACGACAAAGTTTACGAGTAATGAAATGACTTTGACTAGCTGAATCAACTAAAACTCTTATTTTGTGCAATCTACCTCTCTTATCAGGTACCTCGACTTGAGCAGTTGATAGTAGAACACTATACGGTGCCGACTTCGAATCGATAGAACAACAGGTAATAGTATTATTTTCTACCTTTTTCGCATCCGAATTTGATGACGAATTTGAAGCATTTCCGAAATGTAAAAGCGAATTATGCTTCTGACTACATTCCTCGCAGTTGGAAGAAGTACAATCTTTACTACGATGGGCTGGCGAGAAACATTTCAAACAGCAACCCTTCTCCTTAACAAAACAAAAACGGTCCCAAGGTGATAACTGACGAAAAAGACGACAATTGATCAATTTATGATTTGTCATCGAACATTTCAGACATTCTGATATTTTTACCGGTGATTTGGTCACTTGTGAATTCGATTGAACAACCAACACTTTGGATTTTGGTATTGGTTTCACTACTGGCTTGCATTGTTTAGACGATTCGTCATGCGGTAACGATTTAATCTGCCTTTCGATGAATGAAACAAAATCAGTATATGTGGGATCATCCTTAGTATGAACTGAAGCTTCAAATGCCTTTCGAGAAACAGGATCTAAAATTTTCAACGCTTGGAACAGAAATATTGCATCAGATACATCTTCACCTCGTAGGCGTTTTAAAGCAGTAATTGAACCACAGAACTGATCGACTATAGAAACTAAACCTGCACGAGACTCAGATTTTAGACAATTGAATTCGAAAATTTGTTTCAAGTACACATTTGAGAGTGAGCGGGGGTCATTGAACCGCTTAATTAATGCATCCCAAATAATTTCATAATTATTAGCAATAGGTGGTAGATGACGTGAAATATTAGCCGCTTCTCCAGATAGTTTGGACACCAGATATTGGACCTTTTGTTGATTTGGAATCGATTTGTTGTCATGAATCATGCATTTAAACATTTCGTAGAATACTGCCCATTTTGATTGATCTCCGTCGAACACAGGAATTTCAATTTTCGGTAAAATATTAGACGAATCCTTATTGGAAGATACAGGTTGAGCCGGGGTAGAAACACTAGGTACAACCTGACTGCGTTTTTTCAATTCACTAGCAATTGCTTCCATATGTTCGAACATTTCCATATGTGAACTACTAAATTTGGGTACAAATTCCGGGTCTTTTTCCATTTCAAGCTCCTGTATTTTCATTTCAACAGCTTCATAATCCTGAACAGTTTTAAGAGTGGAACTATAGAGAATTAGAAATTGTTTAGCACTAGCTTCTTCTTTTAAAGCCTTTTTCGACAAATCGAAAGTACGTTGAATACGATAGAAATATTGCTCAAGTTTAGCTCGTTTGAGCTTTAACTTCTTTTCACTCATGATTGGATATTGGAAAGGTCTTAATGATTTTCATTTACTAATTTTCGAATAAAATTACGAATGCAACAATGAACGATTTTCATTGATGATTCAAGCAAGCAAAATGATAATGTTAGTACAAATTGAACAGAGAAAGCTCAATAGACGAAGCAAGCTAAGCGATAACGTTATCAGCATTGCAAAGTAACGGTTCCGATCGGACAATAGAGATAAGAATGAACCAATTTGATCGGCTCAATTCATGATGTACAAACAGGTTTGAACCCTAGCATGCACAAACGATTTACAATAAAATTGGATAAGTGCTTGCCAAATATTTGAATAAAAAATAGCCAATAAAATCTGGCCTGGTGGACCAATGTAAACTCTAAGGTTCAACTTTAAGAAATTTATATTGATTTTAAATTGGTAATCAATAATTTTGAGGTAAAGTGGACTGTATTGAATAGAAAAGAAACAAGTGATATCTCTACAGAAACAAGTACATGCAATGAAAATATAAAAGAACAACTCACCGAAAATCTGCAGAGTACCTAATGTAATATTTATATTATTGAGCTTACAACTCCCAGGTAAGGTATTCAGGTGTTCCCGAGGTAGGAGATGAATCAAGGATGGTGAAAAGGCAAGCTTAATTGTCATCTACTGTTGGTAAATTCGGCTTCCATCATATAACGTTGCACATATATTTCTGACGAGATATTTACAATGTCTTTAAAGACTATAGATCGGTGAACTTTCCAATCGAAAAATAATAGTTTAAAACTTTCAACTAAAGGGAGTTTGGCAAACACTCTTCCAAACGTAGGTTTATGGTGTACGATTTAACATTAACGAAAAAATAATAATTTGAAGAACAATTTTCTTCTGGGAATGATCGACGAAAATTACCAATTCCCGACTCGAGGCAAGCTATTTCAAAGCGAGACTGAACTGAAAGAAACAGCCTAACCGGCTAGTGAGCGCGACGCACTCAAGTGAAAGAAATACAAACTGAACGAGGAGCGCGCGTCCAATTCAAAAACGAAAAATGAAAACTAGAGCTGGCTCCAACACTAATAAAAATAATTAAATGTATCCAGGAAATAGGAGGTTACCAAGTGCATGAATACTGAAACAATTTGCATGCACCAATCACATAATGGCAGTTAATAGGCGGCAATAGTATGCCAATTCAAAAATATTTATATATATTTCTATAAATGATTAGAATTTGTATAAAATTGTTATATAGTCTATGTTATGGATATGGCCCGACAGCAAAGAAATTATTAAACATACAACATAAGTAATAATTTAATATTTTAGTACGGTCTATTTGAACCTTTAATGGCGGAGGACTAGGATATTCAAATTTTATGTAAATTTGAAAGTCGGAAATAAGAATTGTAAAATTGAGAAAGGAGAACCAACACTCGCCTGCCAAATGCCACCATGAGAGGTCCCTAAATATTATAGAGCGTAATACCTTGCTATAACTTGTAAAAAGCTAAAGTTAGATTGAATTATTAAATTTCTTATAAGACTTTATGATGCTCTTATAAAGCAGAAGTCATTTTCATTTTTAAATAATTTTTGTAACCCCTTGGAAGAGACGACTCCGGCTACCATAGTCCAGGACCACCAGGAGTTGGATCGACATCAGTGGCTCATAAGAAGATTTCGACACGTGAGTGAGAAATATTGAATTAGTGACGGGCACCCTCAGTGCTTCGAAATTACCTAATAATCAAAGCTAGCTCGTCGAAAGGGTCTTCTTATAAATTAAGAATTTAATAAAAAATACTTGCGCAGGTAAATATAGTATTAAAGGTATTTTATTAGAGGAGTAATGAGTCAGTACATTTCAGAAATTCTAATAAATCAAAGAAGTATAAAATCTAGGCTGTTAATACATGTTCATATGATCTTTGATTTTTGCAATATAATTTGCAGTAGAATAAAGTGAGAGTTCTGGAGAAAAGCTGGCTCAAACCTGCCCCAAAGCTGCCCCCAAATCTACCCCAAAGCTGATTCTTGGTTCTAACCTTGCCCAACCCAATGTAATCTGAACTAACTTAACCTAGCCATACCCCTAATCTCACAATAAACCTCAAATGAAGATTTCCCACTTTTTTTGGAAAAAAAAAAACTAGATCCAGCTTTTTTTATTTCTTGAATAACTAAGAAACCGTTAATTTTACAAAAAATCTACAAGAGTAACTTTTTCCAGTAAATCTAATAACGAATAAATTGACACCCCATTTGTCAAGATTGAACAAAAAATAAGGATCTCATGGGAAAACTAGATCCAGCTTTTTTTTTATTTCTTGAATAACTAAGAAACCGTTAATTTTACAAAAAATCTACAAGAGTAACTTTTTCCAGTAAATCTAATAACAAATCCATTGACACCCCATTTGTCAAGATTGAACAGAAAATAAGGATCTCATGGGAAAACTAGATCCAGTTTTTTTTATTTCTTGAATAACTAAGAAACCGTTAATTTTACAAAAAATCTACAAGAGTAACTTTTTCCAGTAAATCCATTTGTCAAGATTGAACAGAAAAAGTAGATCCAATTTCTTGAATAACTAAGAATAATTTTTTTCAGTAAATCCATTATTTGTCAAGGGATCCTAACTCTGAAACTGAGCAACAAGCATTTTTATGTTGAGACCCTTTCTTAAGCAAACCTTAGCACTAAACCCCCCCCCACAAGGGGGGGGGGTGGGGGGTCTTGACCCTCTGCCTTTAACCTGAACTACTTGAAAACTCACCTCAGGTTGTATTGAGAAGAAAAAAATATATAATAAAAATGTATAAGAAAGAAGTCAAGTCGGATATATTACTTGTTGATCAGAGTGTACATCTTGATGAGAGTATTACCAAATATGATTATATCACTCACACACCATATATTCAACAGACATTTAATTACAATGATGAAATTCGAATTAGTTTAAAACAAGAAGATATTTATACACTTCCAAGTAGAAGTTTTCTCATAATTGAAGGCGAAATCAAAGTGAAAGATAAGAATGATGTTGAAACCAAGGACTTTTCACTTATCAATAATGGAGTTGCATACCTATTTGATGAAATCAGATATGAATTGGGAGGGGTTGAAGTTGATCGCACACGTAATGTAGGATTGACAACAACCATGAAAAACTATCTACGTCAATCAAAACTCAATGAAAAAATTATGGAGAATGCAGGATGGAAGTTGACTGGATGGAAAAGTTTAGATAAATTCTGCTTTTGCATTCCTCTGGATATGTGGTTAGGTGTAATGGAAGACTATAGAAAGTTCTATTATATGTTCGTCAGGAAATTGTTCTATTAAGATCATCATCAGACTTAAATTGTATGAATCAGAGACAGCAAAATCGGTGAAAATTGATATTACAAAACTACAATGGAAAGTACCCTATATACATGCTTCTGACACTGTTCGTCTTGATCTGCTGAGTTTAACACATAGTGATATACCAATTACCATTCCATTCAGATCATGGGAATTGCATGAATTTCCACAATTACCTGAAACTACCAATCTTCAATGGACAGTTAAGACAACTTCAACATATTGAAACCTAGATCATTATTCTTGGATTTCAAAAGAATAGGAAAAATGTTATAACTGCTAACAGGTCACATTTCGATTTCTGTAATCTGAACAATGTTAATCTCTATTTAAATGCTCAATCATTCCCCTATGAAAATATTGTTGGTAATAAACATTTATTGTATCACATGTTCTCTGAATTCCAAAATGAATACTATCCTTATAACAGCAGTACATCAATTGAGTATAAAACATTTGATGAATATGCACCATTGGTTGTTATAGACTGTAGTAAGCAAAATGAACTATTGAAATCTGGTGCAATAGACATAAAGTTGACATTGGAAACAACAAATAATTTCTCAGAAAAAACCAGTGCCTACTGTTTAACCTCTATGATAATGAGTTTGAATATACACACTGAGTGGAACAGTGAAAAGAGTATTATAAATCTTCTATAAAATAACAAAGAACTAGACAATATTCAAATCAAAAGTATTATCTACAAATGTATCAATATTTTACCTTCAGTATCATCCCATTGATTTGTAGAATTGTTCTTGTCTTGATCTCAACCATTTCTTCAAATTTAATTTTAAAGCATTTTATATTATTATTCAATTTATCAGCTTCTTTCAAAGCAAAATACTGACTGTGATGATATAGTGCTATCCATATGAGCTTAGATTTTCATTAAAGTTGAATAATGTTCTTGGTCTGGGTAACCAAACAACCTATTTTTTTCTGGGTGTACTCACCTACATCTACAATTTTTCTGGTGTACTCACCTAAACCTAAGATTTTTCACCTATATTATTACATTTTTTTATACCATTCTTTAAAAGAGATTCCAGAGGAAGTGAGAATTGTTGGATTAAGTTTGGATCAGTCATATACTTCCATTTTTTTCATTATGAGATGATGATGTTTGGTATGAAAGTTGCAGCTAATGGTATACATTGTAAAAATGGAAAAAATTCTGAATCAATTTTTGATATCAACATTAATATCTCTATTATTATCTTTATTATACAAATATCGACCAAATTTATCAACACTCATGATCTATTTTTATTATATATTTTTTCTCCCAATACAACTGAGGTGAGTTTTCAAGTAGTCAAGCTTAGCTGGTTAAAGGCAGAGGTCAAGACCCCCCACCCCCCCCCTTGGGGGGGGGGGTTTAGTGCTGAGTTTGCTTAAGAAAGGGTCTCAACATAAAAATGCTTGTTGCTCAGTTTCAGAGTTAGGATCCCTTGACAAATAATGGATTACTGAAAAAATTATTCTTAGTTATTCAAGAATTGGATCTACTTTTTCTGTTCAATCTTGACAAATGGATTACTGGAAAAAGTTACTCTTGTAGATTTTTTGTAAAATAACGGTTTCTTAGTTATTCAAGAATAAAAAAAACTGGATCTAGTTTTCCCATGAGATCCTTATTTTCTGTTCAATCTTGACAAATGGGGTGTCAATGGATTTGTTATTAGATTTACTGGAAAAAGTTACTCTTGTAGATTTTTTGTAAAATTAACGGTTTCTTAGTTATTCAAGAATAAAAAAAAAAAGCTGGATCTAGTTTCCCATGAGATCCTTATTTTTTGTTCAATCTTGACAAATGGGGTGTCAATTTATTCGTTATTAGATTTACTGGAAAAAGTTACTCTTGTAGATTTTTTGTAAAATTAACGGTTTCTTAGTTATTCAAGAAATAAAAAAAGGCTGGATCTAGTTTTTTTTTCAAAAAAGTGGGAAATCTTCATTTGAGGTTTATTGTGAGATTAGGGGTATGGCTAGGTTAAGTTAGTTCAGATTACATTGGGTTGGGCAAGGTTAGAACCAAGAATCAGCTTTGGGGTAGATTTGGGGGCAGCTTTGGGGCAGGTTTGAGCCAGCTTTTCTCCAGAACTCTCACTTTACCCCTACTATTTGCGATAGTTTGTTGTAGCTCTGATTCACTAGATGAATTGCTCTACTTATTCCATCAGGTGCCGAATCTTGCACCCTGAGATAAAATATATATTCATTACAAGAAATCTATTAGATACTAGAGAATTTAATATATATAATTGGATTATTGGTTGCCAATTTATCAAGTTGATCTTAAGGAACCTATTTTTAATAGAATTGTCCAAGTCGACAAGTATTAGCAAGCTTATATCGCAGCTACATACAAAAGGATGCATATGATTAAAAGATAAAAGCACATGGTAACGTTTCGTGCTATAAATTTAGAGAATAGTATTCAGCCTGTGATAGTCTACTGATTTCGATTATTGTTCTATTTTTATATTATATATTTTTATCGCTCTTTATATTTTTTGCCCTGATCTATTTTTTGCAATATTTGTTAATATATGTATCGAATTGTTTATGGTGTGCAATTTATTTTAATTCCTCAACACTATAGGATAAGTACCATATATATATATATATTTATTTTTAATGAATTACAAGAATTATAGGGGAAGCTCATACCTGGGCTTATAAAGATTTTTATGAGACTGTATCCTATTAAAAAAAAACCACGACCTAATTTTTATAATTATATCAAAATATTTCATGCTCTACCGACTGATGCCAAGCAGGAGGCTAATCGTTATTTAAATATAAAAAATAATGTGACAACGTTTAATATTATTTTGAGGTGTAGTCTATGTCTGCATTGGAAAGATTCTGTATCCTGATATTATAGGTTCTCGTATCGAAAATGTTGAATTAATCGATCTCAGATTTGGAAGGTCTTCAGTATTGGGGTAGATAAAACTGACTACAAGCAGTTGCGAACCTTATCTGGCTCGTATTCACTGACTCCCTTCCTCAATTTATTCCTTGTAGAATGCCCTTGAGCGGCGAATCCATGATAAATCACACTAATGGCTCACTCACTAACCTGCTTCTCAGAATTGCATCGATAGTAACTTTTTATTCTCTCTGAGACTCCTTTGCTTGATCTCCTTTTCCAGCTTCGGGTATACATTACATGGCTAATCTATAATAATCCCAGAAGTCAAGGCAGAGAAGAAAAGATATCGTCGTTCAAAAATAGTTTACTTTCTCAATAAAGATTTAAAGATTTAAAATTCTAAGTAAGAGTATTCTTACTGCGTAAGGCAACACAGCTTATCAAATTCAACGATGGAGCTAAGCTAAACTGATACATTTTTGAAGCACATATGAGATGAGATCAGAGTTCATAATTAAGAGCTTCAGCCTACAGTTTCTATAATATTATTTTGTCATTTGTCGTATTGGAAAAATGTCCCATGTGTAAATTTTACTGAAAAAAGATCAGTTATCATTGTTATTTGATCAGGACAATCTTAGTCATATGGGAAAAATCATAATAGGAAAGACAAAGAATATAGTATTTGGAACTCTGGTAAATGGCTTACTCTTTAGTGAATCCATACTTTTTCAATATTAAAATTAAACTTGTATTTTAAAAACACTTTTGGAGTGAAAATGCACTTACATTTGTAGTGTTTCGACCTGTTGTTGGTCATCATCAGACTGTTCATGGATCCATTTTCTCCTTTCGGCGTGATTACTCTGTTGTATATCCATATTTTTCACTATTGAAATAAAACTTGAATTTTAAAAGTACTTTTGGAGTCTGATGATGACCAACAACAGGTCGAAACGATCGTAACTACCAATGTAAATGCATTTTCACTCCAAAAGTGTTTTTAAAATTCAAGTTTGAATGACTTAATTGAATCATATTTGGCAAAGAATATAGTACTTGGAACTCTAGTAAATGACTTAATTAAATGATATTTTTATGTAAACACAATTATTTATTTTCCATTCTGAACTACATGGAAGTTTTAAACATCATTGATTCCTGAATGGAACTGTGTCTTTGTACTTAAGAATAATTGAATCAATCGCGTGATCATGTGACACATGAATTCCATCTGTGGAAGCTCTAAGGGAGTAGAAAATAGAATAAATGTATTACTGCACTTGATTTGAACTGAATGGTACTACGAGACAGATTGCGAAACGTGTAGTTTGAAAATTGAAAAACGCTTATGCATGCTTTGAAGAGACAAAAATGTTCTCTATGCCATATGGAGTATCAATCCATCAATGATCTAGTATTTTTCATACTGTCTGTATTGAGCATGAATATTTCCTATTCTCATGAAAGAGAATTTTGGATCAATTATACCATTAATCCAAATAATAATATTGTAAGAATATAATTTTGGGTTTTCCCCAAAATCTTGTAATGAAAGGAAATTGATGTCTCAGAGTAGGAAGCTGCACTGTTATCACCAGATACGGTGTCAACGGTCTAGATTAGATAATAACGGCTCTCAAGGCTATGTTTTTGAACAGCCAAATGAAAATAGAAGTTTTATTATTATTTATTTAATAATATAATATTTTTGAGGTTAGGTTCTTTGGTAATAACTAGTCGGCGACCTTAGTTATCGGTCGAGCCGTATATTTTGAGAATTAGCCAGTCACCTTGTGGCAAATTAGTTGCATATAAATAGCATTCGCTTAGACTATTGTGATGGTGATAATATTGAAATAAATAAATTAATTATGGGTTTGTGTTTTCATATAGATAAACTTAGTATGGGTTCATTCGAAAAGTGTAGGATTAGGACTTCAACAATGAGACTTTAGTGATCTTGTAGTTGAATGTAAATTTTTATCGTGAGAAATTTATTTTTTTGTTAAAAAATAATTTTTTCACATTAAGATTTTGCTAACTTGCGTCCGGGAAGACTCCAATTTTATGCAGGGTTGAGGTATTCTCACGGGACTGTATTTCCGTTAGTGATGGAAAATACACATGTATTTGGGAATATTTCAAACTTGCATTATTTTCCTTTCCCACGGAATTATTCTCGTCTCCACGTGGACCGTTGTCTCGTTGGTGGAAGGGGAACATGATTTGCATGGAATAGTTCAGTTCCAATCAAGCCGCGGCCGAATTCACATTTAAAATCCAGAGGTAGCCTCGGGCCTCGAGGGCTCAAAATTAACATGTGTGTTGAATTTGTTTGCTGTTTAAGTTTGTTAATATGTATTATTTTTCGCCGTGAGTCAAGTTGAAGTAGTTTATTGATTATTTGAAGTGAATATGTCAATGTTTGTTTAAATTAGTAAGTTATCCGGGAGTTATCAGTGTAGTGAAAATTTCTAAATACTAATGAATTTATAAATTGATCGATTGTTAGTGCCATTATATTTTCTAGCTCATGCTAAAAACCCTTGAATGATCGAGTCCCCAGTATCATAAATTTGTAATTGAGAAATGAGTAAAGTCCACGCTAGCTACCTTTGTGAACAGTTAGAATCCAGATAAGCAGTTAGCAAAATCTTACATGCAGTCATCTTGAATTTTTAGAATGTGCAATGAACCGATAAGGATTATTTTTGTTATTGTCCAAATTTAAATTAGTTTAATTAATTAAATAAAATTTTACAAGTTCAATAGAATGGTAAAGTTTGTTGTTTAATAAAGTCCCATGACTCGCCCTTCAGAATTTAGAGATCTCTTAATTCTACCCCCATTCTGGGTCGGTTTACACTATGATCAGAGGGTTTAGTAAGCAAGCATGCCAAATCAATGTAAACAAAAAAGCGATTAAGAAAACAGAAGAATATTTATTATATCAAACGAGCATGAATGAAATATAAAAAACAAAACAAAAAGATAAAGGAAATGGGATGTAACTTTATTCAGCGCAATAACACATGATGCAGTTTCGGGATGTACCAATCACAATGCGGTATTTGACCGGCACTAAAAAACGATTTTATTTAAAATATACACGTATTATTTATATAAATAATAAAAAATTGTAATCTTTATAGAACATATAGATTTATGTAACAAATATGTAAAATAAGATTTTAAGACTAAAATATTCACTCAATGGATTATTTGACAGTATTAAATTATGTCATAGCAGAGCATTTTAAATCCACCAATGAGAGTGGATATTTAAATTTTATGTAAATTGAAAAGTCGGAAGTATGGTTGTGGAAGAATAGGGGAAGATCCATACCCACTTGCTTGCCAGAGGTCACCAGGGACACCACCAATTTTGAGAGCACAAGACTAGACCCTTTATTTTAATAATTTCTGAATTCAAAAGTTAATGTTATTCGAGTAATTAAAAATTAAATTTCATAAGACTCAGTGAGGTCATAGTATGACAGGAGTCATCAAGTTTGAATAGTCCCATTGGAGAAGATGACAGCACCCCACCAGAAAAGGCCTAGGACATCTGAACGAATCCAGATTGCCATAATAATTGTGAAAAATCGACATGTGAGTTTATTTGAAAAGTTATTAAGGAGGGCCCTCAGTGCTACAAGTAAATCACAATTAAATAAAGCTAGCTCGTCAAAGGGTTATTTAAATATTAAAATTAATATCGAAACTTGCTCAAGTATTAAAACAAAAAGGGAATATTCAAAAGAACTATTTATGAGATTAAATATTTAAGTATGCACAGATGAAATATGTATTAATATTTGATTTATTATATATGCTCACTCATATATCTTTTTCATCAGTAATTTATTGGAATTTTTATGAAGCTCATGTTCATAGGATACATTGATTTATCTGATTTCCACCAGAGGCCGAACCCAAGCCCTGAGATATATTTTAATATTTATATTTTTCATATTTATTGGAATAGGATTTATAAGTTTTATTCGACAAGCAACAGCAAGTTGACAACTGAGCTGTATAAGTTGAAAGTATATATGCTGATTAAGGAAGCACATGATATTAATTGATGCTAATAAGCAAAGTAAAATCTTTTAGTGAGCTATCTGTGATATTTTTCAATATCATATCATAATTTATTTATTCATAAATTTGTACAGTGTATACAATGAATAGTGTCATAATATATATCTTCGATTAGATACAATTAAAATAAACTACATAACAAATAAAATATCTACAGAATACAACAATACAAACATACAATAAAATTCTAGGAGCTGATCTCATTCATTCAAATATTCTTCGATATTATAAAGAGCTCTTCCAGTTAAATATCTCTTTAGTTCCAATTTGAATTTATTGGGATCCAGCTCTTGTTGGATTTGCGTTGGTAACTTGTTATAGAACTTGGCTCCTATGTATGTGGGCTTCTTCTTGTAGAACTCAAGTCTATGGCTTTGCAAATGTAAAAGTTTATCTCTGTTTCTAGTGCTGTACCTATGATTATGTCCCAATGTCAAATATTTCCAAGATTTCCTTTCACACTCATTATTGTCTCAAAGATGTGAAGACTGTAAACTGTCATTATATTCAAGTGAGTGAAATGTTCTTTAACTGATGCTTTGGGGTCCAGGTGTAGAATTATTCTTATAGCTTGTTTTTGTGATTTGAGAATATTGAATCCATGCTCTGATTTGAAGTAGATCCATAAAGACTTATACCAAAGGATATTATAGAGTGTATGTAGGCAAAATAAATCATTTTCCACGTTTCCATTTTACAAAAGGGAGACATTTTTCTAAGAGCATATAATCCACTCGATACCCGTGACAAAACCCTTATGACATGTTCTGTCCAATTCAAGTTTTGATCTACTGTTAATCCCAAGAACTTGGTAGAGGTGGACTGAGAAATGACTTTGTTGTCCAAATTTATTGAAGGGAAATATGTTTTTACCTGCTGAGTAGAGGGGTTTAGATACTTTAAACGCACTTTTTTGCTTGAAAACCCCCTCACCCCTCTCCCCCCTCGTCCATCCCGCCTCTTCTTCCCCCCGCCCACAGGGTGGGGGGTAATCTAAGAATAGATTTCCCCTTCCCCTTGTCCAGTGGTGATGAGGGGGATGAAAAGTAAAAAATAGTTCCAAAAATAGATTTCCCCTTCCCCTTGTCCAGTGGTGATGAAGGGGATGAAAAGAGAGAAAGATATATCTCTTTCTCTCTCTCTTTCTAAAAATAGATTTCCCCTTCCCCTTGTCCAGTGGAGATGAGGGGGATGAAAAGAGAGAAAGATATATCTCTCTCTCTGAAATAGATTTCCCCTTCCCCTTGCCCAGTATAGATGAGGGGGATGAAGAAAGTGAGGGAAAAAAATTTCCCTTTGAGAGGGAAAAATTCCCTAATGCTATACTGACAGATTAAAGTGAATCCTTCTCTCTACATCTATTGCTATGCTGACAGATTGAAGTGAATTGAGAATTCCCTATCACTCTACATCTATACTGTCAGATTAAAGTGAATCCTTCTCTCTACATCCATTGCTATACTGACAGATTAAAGTGAATCCTTCTCTCTACATCTATTGCTATAGTGACAGATTGAAGTGAATTGAGAAATTCCCTATCACTCTACATCTAATGCTATACTGACAGATTAAAGTGAATTGAGAAATTCCCTATCACTCTACATCTATACTGTCATATTAAAGTGAATTGAGAAATTCCCTCTTTCTCTCTCTCTCTCTCACATCTAATGCTATACTGTCATATTAAAGTGAATCCAGAGAGAGGTCAATGATCTAAGTTCTTTTACATTTTTTATCTGCAATATCGTACAAGCATTTCCAAAGTTCATCGGAATTTTTAACAACAGATAATGCTGAATCATTTGTACAATCATAATGTAGATGGCCGCTGTCTAGTATATCGAGCAATTCGAATATCTCAGATAAAATTGGAAAGTGTACATTTTCTGTTTTTGTTAACGGTAAATCAACATCTTGACATCCTGTTGAAAATTTAATATTCTTCGCAATTGAATCAAATTCGTTAAATGAAATTCCCATCAAGAGACGAGTTAATTTTTTGAATTTTGAAAAACCATAACACTGCATGTTAACGGCTTCCCAGATGTTTGACATGTGTCTCTGTTCTATAAATTAACAATGTGCACATGTTGTACCTACAACTTGGAGACAGTCGTGTCTCGCCTGTATGAAAAAGATCACACCACACACGTTGCTGTTGTCAGGTCTAGCTCTGACCGAGTACTAAACTAAAAAGTGAGTGGAAATATTGGAATGAAAAATCATTTGAACACAGAAAAAGTTTATTCACACATTTCACCAGCACAACTATTCATAATTTCATCTTCAATTTTAATTAACTTTTCTATACACAAATTATGAGGACGATAATAACATAGATAGTCTCTTATGTCATTCAAATTAACCATGCTTAGAAAAATGTCTTTTAATTGTTTCGCCAAACTATAATTTTCACGAGTTGATTTCCCAATTGCACTTTCACAATAATTTGATTACAATCTTGTTTAAACCAGTGAAGATCAACTGTAGCAATTTTCGTACTCGCTTGCTTGTCCACTTCTTTCTCTTTGGCGGGCTTGTCGAATCCTCCGTCTTTCTCCCTCTCCTCCTCTTCCCGTTTCTGCTCCTCCTCCACCTGCAGCGGCTTCTGGATCAGTGTACTGCACCTTGGTTCATAATAGAAACTATCGGAATCAAGATCACACTGGATACCAATAGACTGAGTTTGCGCTTTGTCCAAAATATCAGAACACAAAGAATAGGACATTTTAGATGTTACCTGTTCAAAGGTGAAACTGATAATGAACCAAATTTGTCAGAGTGCACACCTTATATAATATTGCAGCTGGTGCGCTCTATCAATAAAATTACTGAACTTCTTTCACCATGCTCATCAGAGGTGTGTACTCCATCACACGATTGCTAATTAAAATGCAATAGGCAGAAGTATTTGCAGGTACTGCACTATTAAATTCTATTTCAATACGAACATCTGTCGATGATTTCAAATGAGTCACTTGGTGCGAACAGTCCACAACAATCAGCGGTAGTGATTCACAAAACGTTTTAAAGTCAATTTCTGTTCCGAGTTCGCTATTGATTGAATGATTATAATATGATGGCGCGAAATCCAAAACCATCCGGTATAATACCTCCTTTTTACCTAGCAGATTTTCATATGGATAATACTCGCTGTTCAAATATACTTTAACATTGTAAATACCGCAGCTATCGAAATTAGATATTGATTTTTTAATTTTATTCTTACGATCAGTTTGAAATGCAATTATAATGTATTTTGGACTATCAAAACTCAATGTGGTGCGAACTGCCCAAGAATGGTTAAGTGAATTTTGCAAATTTGGTAATTCACAAATTTCCCAATGCCGGAAACCTAATTTCAGTGGAGTGTCAGCATCGAGCAGTCTCAAAAATTTCAGTCTTACGTGATCTTCTAAAGTTATGTAGGGCATTCTCCATTGCAGTTTTGTAATTTTCACACTAACGCTTGTTCCACTTGCGGACTCAACACAATTTAGGTCAGTCGGTGACCTCAATAAGACGAGTTCCTGTTTCAAATTTAAAATTATTCTTTGAAAATCTTCAAAAAACAGGAGGATTAATTTCAGCGGTACACAGAAAGTGAATTTATTATCCTTAGCTCATATCCTGCTCTGTCAAAACCAGCCAGGTGATATGTGTTTTTATCGAGCGTATTCTTCACCAGTATAGCTTAATTGTGGATGTTAATCCAATCAATCTTGATTCAGAAATTTGCTGACCTGCTAATTCATATTGTATTTCGTCAGAAAGGTTGCCGATTACGTTACTGCTTAATTTATAGTCTGCCACAACTGGTGCATCGGCCGGTCTGTTCCTGGTTTTGTACAGTTAACTGTTCCCTCAATAAATATAAATGATTTGCAAGGTAAAGAATAGACATCTAAAGAATTTATGCCAATACGTGCCTCGTCAGAGTTTTTTATTTCCTGTCCCGAATAAACTGTATGAGTGTGAAATGGAATTTGGTTATATCATTATAAAACTGAAGGTCTGTCTCCACATCCAGAATTTACCAATTGCAGCTGCTCCTCCTCCTGACATTCCGCCAATCAACTATAAAACCCAACTTTTCTAATATTCTCACACTTTTAGCCGACAAAGCACGTTTGTTTTTAGGTGTTGATGCTCTCACGTTGTCTCTCTAATGACACTGCATGAACACGTCTTATTTGAACGTGGATTGAAAACAAGATAACTCATTATGTTTACTTTTGTTTTTCACGTATGTGCAACCTAATTGTAATTGTATCTCCACGGAAATCAATGAACGATCCGTTCTGGTCTGTTACCTTTACATTAATAGTTGAATTCGATGCGTATTCAAAGGTACATAAATAATCGGCGATGGTACTTCGTTTATTAAATAGCCGCTAGGAACCTTTGGTAAAAATTCATAGATTATATGTTTTTGTTTTCCGTCAGAGTAACTACCACATGCTAAATTACACTCGAGTACAATACTACCAATGCTTGTTATGTTAACCAAATGCTGAGAATAATGCCATTTATTTGGTTCCAAAACAACATTATCAAAACCAAGTATCTTACCAATCGAATCAGTATGTGTTAAATCAATGGCTTTATCAGAATGAATTTCAATCTTCATAGTATTTACGTTTGCTTGTATAATAAGTTTATTCTTCTTCTTCTCATCAATATTCAATTTATTCTTTAAAGATTTTATAATATCCTCAACTTCATATGCACCCATATCCAGCTCAATTAATCTACCACCATATTTGAAGCTGGAATTTGTTCCTTTGTTCATGTTTGCAATACTATTGTAACTACAAAAATTAATCAATCCAATTTCCCATTCACGATTTTTATCCAATTCTATAATTTCTTGTAAATGTTCGTAGAGGTTACTTGTGTTAGATCTTAATGTAATAACAACCATCTTGTAATGTGTGTTCAGCACAAACACTTAATTACAACTGATTTTCAAGAAACAATAATGTAAGATGACCACAAAAATCGCTATTTAATGGTTGCATGTGCTCTACATTATCAAATATATTCACTCCAATTTCTTTTTTCCAATATTTGTCCATTCGTATGGCGGTTGTAAATTTCCAATTGGATCAAAATACCAAACATTGGAACCGACTTTTTTATATGCAAACCAATGTGTACCATCCTCGCTTTCCCTCGCTAAATTCACAATGGCATTCTCGTTTTTTAGAATTTTTTTGGGTAATGCATCTAGCATATTATACCTCTTAGCCGAATCTGTAATAATTTCGACCAATCAATCAAATCATAATTACTCAATTCTCCTTCAATATTCATGTCTTCTTCTTCTTCTTCTTCTTCTTCTTCTTCTTCTTCTTCTTCTTCTTCTCTTCTTCTTCTTCTTCTTCTTCTTCTTCCTACTCTTCTTTGTTGTTCTACGTTTCTTAACTTGTTTTTGAGGAATAAACTCACTCCATATGATGATGGTGGTGGTGGAGGGGATGGAATTAAACTCTCTTCCCACTAGTTATTTGAGGAAAAGGCTTCAAAAATACCCTTTTCCTGCAATATGCTTTTTCAACTGAGCTATAGCTTTGCATCTAATATCATTACTATAACTTCTCCTCTCATTCTTCTTCTTCTTCTTCTTTCTCAAAGACCCACCAAATGCCGCTTTAGCTTTCATGATGTTTGTAACAAGATAGCTAAGTGCTTTCTTGGCAGGAGGTGTTTGTGGATTTTTGAAAATGTCCCACGCAGTGTTTGCTAGAGCTCTGTCAGCTACCGCTCGAGTTTTATTATCACTATTTTGCGTATACGCTATATCATGTACCTTACAGGCTCTATCTAATGAATTTATACCTTCATCACTTCTCTTTAACCTTTCATCAACCTTTGTGCCAGGGCCACACCACTGGTATCCGGGAATATGAATTTCATCTAGCAGATTATCAATTACCTTATTTAGAATAGTTGATGTCACATTACCTGCCAAACCTGACACACCCTTAAAAAGTTTTGCCCCTGAACTCAAGATTCCTTTACCTTGTTTCCTCGAACTCTGCTTCCTCCTACATACCATTTTCTCACCTTTCAACTCAATGGTTGAACATCAACTGAGGTTAATTAATTAATTAATCATTACACCAACTTAATCAAAAGAAAATTGAATTGGTTTAATTTTCAATCAAGTTGGAAATGAATTCACACACTATTGCTATGATACATTGCTTGAATGATAAGAATATTATTTCAAATAACAAATAATCTGAAAAGGTGAAGGCAATTTGAAAAGGGGGAAATGATGCCGCCATCGCGCCCACCCACATCTGCAGGAACATGTGCCAAAACAGATGTGGGAGGGAGCGAGTCACTGAAGCAAGCGCTTGGCTGTACGGCTGTGTGTGTGTGTGTGGTGTGTGTGTGTGTGTGTGTGTGTGTGTGTGTGGTGTGTGTGTGTGTGTGTGTGTGTGTGGTGTGTGTGTGTGTGTGTCTGTGTAGCAGTAAAGACTACTGAGCATGCTCACAACAAACTATAAAAGGGCGCTCACCTTATTCAAATATCATTCACAACAGAGTGTAAGCAGGTGAACCATTTCTTCTGTGTTTCTACTAGAACAACATTTTCCTGTTCATGATGTATGATTCAAACCACTTGTAAGATACACCTGTCACCCCTAAAGTTTTAAGACGACCAAGCAAAATCCTGTGCGAAATGCTATCAAAAGCTTGTGTGAGATCTAAAAATATCCCGACTTCTCTTTCCGAGTTATCTATCGAGTCAATGACAGATTCGATAAATTTTGTTGCTGCTGTCTTGACTAATTTTCCTTTACGGAACCCGTGCTGGAAGGAGTCGAGAATTTCAGTTTTCTCCAAATATTCAAGAAGCTGGTCAGAAACTACACGTTCGTAAATCTTGGAAATTGCTGGTAATAGAGAAATCGGACGGTAATTGTTAATATCATTTCCATCATTCTTTTTATGTACTGGGATAATTTTTGGAAATTTTTAACTGCTCAGGAAATATTCCGGTAATAAGAGAAGAGTTTATCAGATGTAGCAGTGGCTTCAACAAACTTTTTTGGCCTTTTTAATGATGATGATTGGTACGTCATCGTACCTGCACTGTACTTACATTTCAAACTAGAGATAATTTTATCAAGTTTCATGTAATCAATAGTTTTGAATCTAAATTCTTGATCAATGACATTTGCAAAACCATCACTTTGTGTTGAGTTTTGAGAGTCTCCTATATCTATTTCCTCTTTCGAAAAGTATTCAAGAAAAATTCACATATTTTCTTTGATTAGAACAAATCTGCTCTCCACTTTTTAAAGTTAGGTTTTTAAATAGTTTATTTTTATTTCCAACCTCCGTGTTTATTATTCTCCAAGTCTCTTTTATAACATTTTTGGAATTTTTTATTTTGTTATCATAATAGTTTTTTTTGCTTTGGATTAGTTTTGCCCTCAATATCCTAGATCTTTCCCTAAGATTAATATTTCTAGTTCTATCCCTGGATAATCTTGCACTATTAGTTTGATGGATGAGTTCTTCCTTATCTACTTTCAACTCTGGTGTTATCCATGACTTTTGGTTAATATTCTGTTTCTCTAACTTTCTTGGAAAATATGTATTAAAGTAATGGGAGAAGGCTTTATTGGAAGTATCATATTTACATTTGACGTCGGAGTTAAATACATCAAGCCAAGTTTCCTGACTTAAAGCTGAAATGAACATGGAGATGTTGTCATCAGAGAAGCTTCTACAATATTTAAATATAAATATATCTTTTTTACTGTTTTTTGCCTCATCTATTTTTATCTCAACAAGCTGTGCATCATGATCAGATAGTTGTGTATTTATTCCAGAAACACTGATCATCGAGCTGTCAATATTTGTAAAAACATTGTCAATGACTGACTCTGTAGTTTCGGTGATCCGAGTAGGAAAATCAACCATGTACCAGAAATTATAAGCGGTAAGAAGATTAATCACCTCTCTACTAGAGCAAGTACTTTTTGTCATGTCTATGTTAAAATCACCAATCAATATTACATCATTATACTCATGATTTGCAATATCTAATAACGTGTTTAGTTTCTGGATAAAAATACATTCGTTTGTAGGTATGGGGGATCTATACAAACCCAATATCAGCATCTTTCTTCCACCATGTGTGCATTCCAACATACATATTTCTAATATTTTATCTTCCGTAAGATCTAAGATATTTTTAATTTCAACCGGTTTAACATTCTGTAATTTTTTGTGAGTGAGTATCATTACACCTCCCCCCTGGTAGTTTTCCCTGGTGTAAGAAGTATTTAAAACATAATTTAAAAAAATTATGTGAGGTATTTGATGAGAATAAACTTTGTGCTCAGTGAGAACAACTATGTCAGTTTTATGTCATCTAAAGTGATTTCTAGAGATTCAATAGCTGAAGAAAGATGTCTGATATTTTGATGAAATATTTTGACTTTTTTTTTAATCACCTATTATTGATTGTTTGATGAATTCCTTCTACTATAACAAATATTATTTCTATTATTATTATCATCATCAGAGTTCATGACTTCTATACCTTTTTCAGTCTTAGTGCACAGTCTTGTTCAAGATTTTGTCTGATATGGAAATTTCTAAAAAATCAGTTTCTTCAAGGCACTCACCAGCCGACAGTACACAATTATCCACTATTCAGAAGAATCAGCCGACCAGAATGGAGCACTGAACTCACTGAGACCGGAAAAACTGTTGGATTGGTTGATATAGGTCTTGTTCCGATTGAAGCAGCAATATCCAATATGATTTCATGATATATTTCTTCCCCCGATAGTTCAGGTGTAGGCCATGTGAATGTGGAACCGCGGCCCCAAAGAGCTCAAATCCGTAAAGTGGACGTTAGAGAAGTGTTTTGATAATTTTCCAAACGTTCATTAGTTCTCCGTATCTCCTTATTGACGCAAGACCAACTGGGAAGATCATGGCGATGCGGCACTGAGAAAATTGAAACATTGGTATGCTGTAACCCCTCAGGTCTCCGTTTGTACAATCGGATAAAATTATCAGCCTCATTGCAGGCAACATCATTAGTTCCAGCAATAATTACAACAAGGTCCTTCTTGTCCAAATCAGAGCATATACTCTCACATTCTTTTGTGACCTTATCAAATTTTGCGCCCGGTTTCATCATATGAAAAACTCTATAATCACTCTTTGAACGAATTATATTGAAGACCCTCCTGCCCTGACTGGCAGAGAAACATCTTATTTTTGCTTCATGAGTTCTTCTACTAAGATTGCTACTTTGTGATTGTAGTTTGTTAGCACCTTCAACGGATACACCAGAGCCTTCAGAGACTAAGTTCTTAGCTTCTCGTCCTGAGAAAGCCCTCTTAAATCTCTCCTCCATCTCAACCCCATCCTCCCAGCGACGTTGCCTCAATTCCATCAATTCTAGTTATTTCCCTTTCAACTCTTTTTGAAGATTTGAGCAGTCTAGACATGTAATCTTTGTTTTCGTTTGAGTTGACTCATTAACAAAACTCTTACATTCAACAGTTTCTAGTCCATTTACTACTGACTGTGCAACGTTTTCGTTGACTATGGCTTCTCTTTCTCTGATAATCTTCCTCGATTCATCCTCGGACTCCAACAAATCATTTACCTTTAGTATCAATTTTTTTATTTCATTTTCAGATTCCTCCTCAATGCTCAAAGACTCCTCAAAGCTTTGGACTCTCCTTTGTATCTCCTCATCTAATTTCTTCCTTAGATAAGTGTTCTCCTCTGAAACCTCTGTCAAGTTGAACTGCAAATCCGAGTTGGTTTTCAAGCAGGCATCAAGACGATTCAATGTATAAATCAAATGAGGAACAAAGTCACTTGAATAGCGTGAAGAAATGACTCCGAGTGCGCCATGCAACTCTATGGCCAACTCAATAACCTCATCATGCATCAGTCCCTCGCTCAGGTGCCCACCATCCTCACTGCGAAGTGACCTCGTTAGCATTTTACTCATTTTGCAGTGTCAAATTAAAAAAAAATACACCAACACGGAAATAACTTGAGGAAACTTTTCAATAATTCATTGCCTGGTATGACAAGAGCTTTGATAATGTGGGTTACTGGGAATAGAGAGGGAATAAAAAATGCCAAGAGAGCGATCAAGACGGGAAAGCGGAAGCTCCTGAAACAGCAAGGAAATATAGGAAAGGATTGAGAAAAAAGAAGAAACACAGGTTGATCGTCACACATGTAAAGACAATAGATTATAGGCTGATAGGCTTTACAACAATAAAATATTGAAGTCAAAAGTGTATATCCATTACAGCCTGACAAGCAGATTTTCAAATCTAGCGCTACTCCGCGGCGCTACGTTGTCACGGCAACCAGTGACGCCGAAATGCTATGAACGGGAACAAGAAAACTACCTGTACTATAATCTCCTCTTTGGTGTAGGCCTATATCTATAGGTCTTAGTTGTATGAGGTACTTTATCTAAGCGATAACCAGAGATTTCACCAACAATCAAAAGTTCATACAGCTGAGCTGCCAGAGATCAGTCAACAGCACGGAAACCGATAAGATCCAATCATGCTGCACTCAATTTATATATCTGTTTTCATACTTTGATGTATACAGCATCGTAAGCGTGATTTGACAAAACTACAGTGTTGCAATCATTGAGAATAACAGGTCAAAAGTTAGGTTAAACACACAATGAGAACAAAATTAGAGTTAGGAGTGCCCACACACTATTTACGAAGGATTCAATTGCCTACAACAATGAACCACCTCTACACGGTACGTAATATGACACACAGAACTGATTCACGATTCACCAAAATTGAAAAAAAACTTTGAAAATATCTTGCGCATGCGCAGCTTCTATATATATATATATATTCTCATATTATTTTTATTTTTGTTGCTCTATTTTTTATCATTGCTCGTTGATATTTTCATGTAATTATATATTGTTATCTGTTGGAACGGTGTACCCTTTATTTATGATCCTATCTTCATGCATGACCAATCTTGTTATAGTCTATCTTATTACCAGTATTGACATAATATTTGAATTATTATCAACCAACTATTTTCTTCACCAAATAAGTTGGATAAATCGGTGATATACAGCATTATTAATTATTAAATCTTTGGAAATATTACGTTCTCAAGATTTACTTGAATCATTCAGAACCATCGCATCCGATTTGGAAGAACTCAAGGGTCATAGTATTGAGTTGCAGCAGCAATATAAATTAATAGAATTTATAAGGTATTCTGATAGAGTATCGCCTTTGATTCCGCTCGGTATCATCTTACACTGCTGACCCCTTTGTCAGATGGTGGCGAGTGGCATTGGTGACGATACCATATTGTCTAGTACAAAAATCAGAGCCCTTATATCTATCTACCTCTCCTGCATCTATATTTGCGGAGTCAACCAAATCAGTCATAAGAGCTGTGAACTGTTAAAGCGGCCAACTTTTGCAGTCATCGAAAGCAGAGGATTATTTGAGCTCCTAGAAGAGCTGGTAAGAAACTGGTGGTATTTTTCTTTCAGGAGTCACAAAAATATTAACTCTATTCAAAAATCTTTGCTCTACCGACTGCGGCCAAGCAGGGCATAAGTGACGTCTAAAATAACGTTACAATATATAACTGTTTGTTTGGACAAGCGGTATATGTTTGGCCTACTCTTATTGTAGAAAAACAGTGAAGAATTGAATGAAAGAGTCCATCATAGATCAATATCAAATCAAATAAAATTGTTTCACCAATTTACAAAAGTTTAACAAGAAAATAAATAAATAATTGGCGTAGCTAGAAAAAGGTATCTTGTGCTCTAGCCACGAGTTCAAAGCATCCCTTACCTATATTTTAACATGATTTTAGAATTAATACAGCTCTCTATAATCCAGACCAGTACAATACAGATGAACAAATCAAAATAAAGAATCATATACTTAATCTAATTATAGTTAATCATATAATATACCCAAACCAAGATACTTCAAATATTTTAAATAGTACTAGAATTTCAAAACAGATTTAGTGGACATTTGCATACTTCAATAAACATTATTAATAACATCAAAGATACGGTATTTAAGAAAACTTGAAACATATATTTTGTTTATCAATTGGGAATTACAAAGTAATAACTATTATTTTCACCATGGCTTACTTTAGATTTCTATCTATAGTAGGCTGTGTTTTCACCTTTATTGAATTAAGTTTAGTTTTTGTTATTTTTGTAGTGACGATAAAGTCTTCCGGGATTTTATTTATCAACTTACTTCTTTGGTACTCAAATTGGCGTTTGCACGTTGTTAATGATGTAAAATCTATATTAAAAGTGTTAACTACAGTGGGACGTATATTATAAGGAACAGTTCGAGGAGTAAAAAGGTGATTATTTTTGTTCAGGAAGAAGATTAAATTTGTTATGTAGTTTTGACGTAGCGTGGGTAAGCCAATTTTTCATAGATATTTCTGCTGGGATAATTCCTGGGCCTACCTAGCGCCGCTCTAATAATATCCTATTATATTAAGCGAGCAATTTTTGTATTAATATCTGGTTATTTTCGTATCTGGTTATTTATATCTGGTTATTTTTATATCTGGCTATTTTTATATCTGGTTATTTATGTTTAACGGATCTCGAAAACGGCTTTAACGATTTTCACGAAATTTGGAACATAGTAGGCTTATGATTTTATAAAGATTCGGTTGCTCTAGGTCTCATCCTTTGGAAAACTCGCTGAACGACATTAAAAGGATTTATTCATCCTTGGCTGAAACAGCTGTGGATAGTATAAAAATGAGTATGTAAAAATCAAAATATCGCATCCCCGAAATTCATAAGATGACGTATAGCCAGCTGTGAAATATAAACACGATCATCTTAGAGAATTGTGTTCTGTCATGGCTTACTTTAGATAGGCTTACTTTAGTAGGCTATGGTTCTGTTTATCAATAAATAAAAATAACGAATGAAGCTCGGTGCCCCGATATTGTTTTTGAATTATAAATGGTTTTTCAAGTGGGTATCATAGGCTGCTCCACAAACTTCAATATTGTAATAGAGAAGCGAGTGGGCAAAGGCGTAATGAATTGCTCTTACTAGTAGTTCTGTGAACAGTAGACCTCGCGCTCAGTTAGTTACATTGTCCTGTTGTTATGTTTTCTCAAAAATAAATAAATAATTTATGAATTTAAAATGTCTAGAGAAAATCCTACATAAACATAGAGCTTTCTGTCCTATCGTACCGTGACGTGTCGTCCCGGAATGTGAGTGTGAGCGCTGTTATCAGGTCTGGCTGCCGTCGATACGCCGATAATCCAATCAACCCGTCAGAGAACATTCTGTGTTGGCGATAAATCGGTGTGTTGGAATTAACAAAATAAACTACCATAATGCTGATTCCCTACAAACTTCATTCCTCACTTCTCATGATTTTAGAAATCAATTTCTTTTCAATAATATATGTTTACTAGCAAGAACCCATGCTTCGCAAGGATCTTTATATAATTATTATAGATATAGTTAACGACTGCAAGAGATAGGACTGTGGAACAGAATAGTGGTGAAACTATGATAGCACCAGAAGTGTCTCAAACACAATAGTAGGTACTCTACATAAACTTTTTGAAAGTTATTTGAAAAAATGTTTAAACAACAGAACTGGATCCTTATCATTCTACCCTCATTTAGAGAGGCTTTTTTTTGAGCCGAATGGAAATCTATTTATAAAAAATGAATGTCTGTTTGTTTGTATGTTTGTTTGTTCCCTGTAGACTTGAAAACTACTTGACATAACGGCATGAAACTTCGGGAATATGTTGTGTGAATATTGGGGATGATTTCTGAACAGAAATTTTAGTAGGGGGGCTAATAATAATTATTCATTAATCCTTTTTACAGACATATGTTTTCGAAATTTTCGGCCGAGCGGCTACTGAAGAACGATGGTAGAGAATAATTATCATGTAGATATCAACACCTTTATCTAAAGACATATCAATTGCATGCGTTTTCATATTGCCGATACATCATTGATAAAGCTGTAGACGTTTATTTAGCGGTCTCAAAAAACTGTTCTAGCTGAAAAATTAATAATACATGCCACGTGTAGGCTTATACATTGCATCAGGAAAACGAAGTTCAAAACTATGGTTTTCCTAAACATATGTTTTTGAGATAATATCTTTGATGCAGCTGTTTCACATTCACCATTATAAATAATATAGAGTTTGTGAAAATAAAAATATTTATTGATTACCAAAACAATACTATTATTATATTAATGATAATAATTAATTATTGAAACAATACTTTTATTATATCAATAATAATAATATTATTGAACATATTTATCAACTATCAGAACAATATTATTGAGGTTGAGTGGAATCAGGTAGAAAGCTATAATAGAACAGATGTTCTTTTTTGAATTTCTATCATATTATTTTGTTATTTCCAATGATTACAACATAATATGTTGGAATATCACATGTCAATAAATAAATTATCTCATTTCCATATGGCACTCACCTTGCCATGTTCATAACCTTATTTAATAGGATCCTTTTTCATCCTTTGAAACCCTTAGAGGCAAAATATCTCAAAATCCGTTCTTAGTGCGCGTCTAGCATGTTTGAAGAATATTTGTGCAAAGTTTCAAGTCTGTAGGACAATTAGTTTGAGCTGTAGTGTGATTTTACATCTGAATTTTCGAAAAATGCCCTCTCCTGGACCCCCCTGTGCTCCTGATCGAAATTTTTCTGCATAGATCTAATTTTTTTTCGTAGCTGAACAAAAAAGTTCCTCATGACTTTGCTGTGCAATGAGCGGTTAAAAAGTACAAAATTTTGGGGGGGGCCCCAGCTCCCTCAGGGGGGCAAATTTCTGAAAATCCTTTCTTAGTGGATGTTTTCAGGCTACCATAAACAATCGTGCAAAATTTCAAGTTTTTAGGCTCAGTAGTTTGGGCTGTGGTGTGATTTCAGTCTGTCGGGGCTTAGCCTTTTATAAGTATAGAGATGGCTGGTCCAGGCTTCGGTTTTAGCACGTGTGGAATTTTAATTAAATATTCCCTTCACCAATTAAATTAGGGAATAATAAAATTAGAATTTCTAGAATAATCAATTGATGAGTAAATTTACAAAATAATAGATAAATTAGCCTAAGATATTGGCACATAGATAAGAAATACAAAAATCGAACGAAATTTCACTAATAGGTCTTTGGTAACTTTTTCACAAGGTCTTTAGCGGTGAGGATTTTAAAAGGGAAGTGTCTTGCCTTCTTCTAAGCCTTTGGCTAGAACCTTTTTCTGAGAATCTCTGTGTAATTAATTTGCATGAAAATTTGCCATTGGTAGAATGATTATGACGTAGGCATGACGTCAGTGGCAAGCAGTAAAATATAATTCCTTTGATTACAATAATAACTTAATTTGTATAATTTTTTAAATTGCTTAATTCTCTAGATACAGTTCCCCTATACAGTGTACATGCACTAGCATATACGATAAGGCAGGTTTGCTGTCTGAAAACAGATTAACATAATATGATGCTTTCAAACGATCATCCCTTTTGGTGCTATTTCTATGACATATGATTGGCTTAGACTTGCCAAAGAGATTCATTCACCATGTGACTCAGTTAAATCAATAATACATAATTTAATATTTCTGTACAATTCTTATTATATTCGAAACAGTTATAATTAATTTTTGCTGCTCTTGTCAGTGATACAATATTCATGCTATGACCTAGTTCATTATAATAACATTTGGCATTATAATGTAATTTCGTGAATAATAAATAATTTTAACAATAATACATACATTTTATTTTTCTATTTGAAATTCTTTGTCCTTTTTTCAATAGTTCTTAATTTTGGAAATAATATTATAGCTTGCATGAAAACCTGGCATGACATTTATAATATATTGAGTCAGTCAGCTGTGTCTGAGCTGCTACAAAACATCTGATCAATTGTAAACAAAAGTGTAACCTCCAAAAATTCAATGAGCAATTCATAAATGATCTGTACTTAATCTGCAAATAATTATAATTTTATCAAATAACTAGCAAGAACCCATGCTTCGCAGGGATCTACTTTAAAACTTGACAAAATGAAAACTTGACGTAATGAAATTTTGAAGAATTGAGAATAGGCCTATAACCATCCTTGGTTAATTAAGAATCTATAAGCAAAATTGCAAGTTAATTAGTCCAGTAGTTCAGACGTGATGATGCGTCAAACATAATTTTCCTATCCTGTACGTGCATACGCCAGCTCTTTACTTTATATAATTATTATAGATATAGTTATCGACTGCAAGAGATAGGACTGTGGAACAGAATAGTGGTGAAACTATGATAGCGCCAGAAGTGTCTCAAACACAATAGTAGGTACTACACGAACTTTTTGAAAGTAATTTGAAAAAATGTTAAAACAACAGAATCCTTATCATTCTACCTTCATTTAGAGAGGCTTTTGTTTGAGCCGAATGGAAATCTATTATAAAAAAATGAATGTCTGTTTGTGTGTTTGTTTGTATGTTTGTTTGTTCCCTGTAGACTTGAAAACTACTTGACATAACGGCATGAAAATTTGAGAATATGTTGTGTGAATATTGGGGATGGTTTCTGAACAGGGGGGCTAATATAATTATTTATTAATCCATTTTACAGACATATGTTTTCGAAATTTTCGGCCGAGCGGCTACTGAAGAACGAAAAGATGATCATGATTCAAGATCATATTGTGATAATATGATTCAGCATCTAAAGTTACCAGCTGTAATAAACATATCACCCTGTGATAAATTATTGTGTACTGGTATTAAAACGGTAGTTTGGAGTTGAAGTGTAGTTGATTGGTACCAGCTGTTGATAATGGTTCCTTAGAAGACCTATACAAATAATTATCACTCCCTTATCATTGAGAAACTGGAAAATGTTGAAAAAAATTATTTACCTAATGAAAGAGAGTATATACAGAGTGATTCATAATTATGGTAAAATACTTTAATACGTGATAGTAGAGGTGGTAATAAGAAAAAAAGTTCTTATAAACTTATATCCATAAACGCTTCATTAGCGAGCTATACAGGAAGAAAGATTTCGCCCTGAATTCAGTTCCTCTGGTGAAATACACCGACGCTGAATTGTTTGGGGACTAGTTTTTGAAAAACTTATGCTGGACTCATGTGGAAAAATATCTGAAAAAATTGAATAAAAGTAGTCTGGAAGCTGTAGTGTGAGTAATTTTTGAGAAAAAAGTTGAAATATGAAAAAAATCTAGGTAGAAAAACACAGACTTCTACGTTCGATGCCCAATAACATTCTTCAATGATCAGTAAACAAATAATTTTTCGCAATAAAAATTGTAGAGAATTTAATTCTGAAAAGAATGATGCAAGCTGTGTAAACTAAATTCAAATAAAATTTGGATAAAATGTGTAGTACATTGCACCACAAAAATTTGCTGTTTTATGAGGAGAGAGCTAATAACTCATAGGTTGTAGCTGATTGCCAATAGAACATGGATTTCAATAACAGCTGATTAATTTTGTTTTAAATAATAAAATATTTAAAAGAAATTATCTGCTGAAAATTATTTTCAGAAATATTTTAGCTCACTGTTGAACAAAAAAACAAACTGTAAGTTAGGCCTACTGTTAGTAGCCACGCTATGTTTTTTGTTTAATCTATCAACCAGTTATTTGTAACCATTTCACTTTGCTTTTGTGTTAAGTGTTAACTTTTTAAAAAATGGCAGGTAATTTTAGACATTATTCATACTCCGAATTAGCTGACATGCATTTAATGTATAGAATGGGACACTACTGTAATAGTACTGAAGCAAGACGTTTGTATCAAGAGAACTTTCCTAATCGAGTATGTCCAAGTTCAAGGTTTTTTGCCACTATTAATCAACGTCTGTCTGGAACAGATTCTTTGATATCCAAAGAGCATATTTATGCAGGCAGACTCCGATCTAATAAGACTGTTGAGTTAGAAGAACAAGTTCTTAATGACATTTATGAACATTCCGAGAAGAACATGAGAGAATATTGTCAGTGCAGTTTAATGTCAATCAATCTATCATTTGGAGGATACTAAAAGAGCAACAATTACATCCATACCACCTCCAGAAAGTTCATACTCTATTGCCACGAGACTGTATTCCCTGTGCTGGTATTTGCCGATGGTTTTTAGTAAAACTTGTTTACCCAAACTTTTCAACAACCGTTTTATTTACCGACGAGACACACTTCACAAGAACAGCTATCGTTAACGTCCACAACTAACATATTTGGGCAGCTGAGAATCCTCATGCCATCAAATCTAATCTCCCACAACATCAGTTTTCAGTAAACATTTGGGCAGGAATCATAGGAGATCATCTACTTCTGTTCGAGCTTCCTCCCAGGCTTAATGGCATAATCTACTAGTCTTTTGGTATAAGTTTAATGTCATTTAGATATGCTACTTTCATATAAAGAAATAACTTTTCATAAAAGACCGAATATTTTATTGGCAATAAGCTACAACTTATGAGTTATTAGTTCTCTCCTCATAAAACAGCAAATTTTTGTGGTGTAATGTACTACATAAGAATACATTTTATCCAAATTTTATTTGAATTTAGTTTACACAGCTCACATCATCCTTTTCAGAATTAAATTCTCTAAAATTTTTATTGCGAAAAATTATTTGTTTACTGGTCATTAAAGAAAGTTATTGGGCATTAAACGTAGAAGTCTGTATTTTTCCACCTAGATTTTTTGCATATTTCAACTTTTTTCTCAAAAACTACTCACACAACAGCTTCCAGACTAGTTTTATTCAATTTTTCAGATATTTTTCCATACGAATCCAGCATAAGTTTTTCAAAAACTAGTCCCCAAACAATTCAGCATCGGTGTATTTCACCAGAGGAACTGAATTCCGGGGGAAATCTTTCACCCTGTATAGCTCGCTAATGAAGCGTTTATGGATATATGTTTATAAGAACTTTTTTTCTTATTTTTACCTCTACTATCACGTATTAGATTATTTTACCATAATTATGAATCACCCTGTATTATATAGTATATATGTATAGTATTCATATTGCATTCATTAATTACTGGAAAATGAAAGTGTATTTTACCATTTTTTGAATTTAGCTCAGCTATATTCATCCTAAAATGGAAAGAATATGGAATTCTGTGTGATTCATCGTACATCGCATATTTCCTGGACCATATATCGACAATCTACAGCTATGAAAACATTGAATATTTTTCTTTGAAACATTGATATAACCTTTTTTTAAATTGAAAACTTTACTGATAGATATTACTGCCAATTGATTGAGAAGAATAATATGTTCTCGGAATAATGAATACTGCAAGACTAACCACATAGGAAGTCCGTATTGAGATGTGAATGAACATGTTGATTGTCCGATAAATTTCATGATTCACCAAATAAAGTCAAGTGTAACATGAGATACATTGGCGGTACGAAGTTCGCTGGGTAAGCTAATTGTAAATTGAGCTTTATTATTAATAGACAACGCTGAAACAGACAGGCTCAATCACCAGGAATACTATAAATCTATGAGGGACCAGTAAGCCATTAAATTTGAGTAGTTCAATTACTTCCATTATGGACACTGGATACATTATGGACAATCAATACTTATGAAATTTATTAGCTACCGCACAGAATAAAAATATTTTGATTGCAGTGACCCTGACTACTGTATTATGAATAACCATTTGGATCAAATATAAGGAATTACTCGCATCTCTCATCAACTCGTAATTTTTATCCACAAAATATTAACAAAAAATATATATTAAGTTATATTTAATAAACTCACGGCTAGTACTCAAGTTTGTCTTTTTTCTGGCCGTGCTACAAATAAATGTAGGTATATGTTTGACATTTTGTTTCTGTAATATTGTTGTCTATTAAGAAAGTTTTCAATGTGATTTTTGATGGCAATAAAATTTGAATTTAAAAAAAAGAATTATCATCAAACTCCTAACCAAGGAAAACCTTTGTGCTCTGTTCTAATCGGAGTGTATCAGCTCAATATACGTACAACTGATAGAAGACGCAAACCGAACTGGCCAAGCATACAACGATGGAGCAAACACGTGGTAAGCTCGCGCTCTCAATCAACGCAAAATCAATTCGATCAGCTAATTGATGAAATTGTTTTAAGCTTTCCAATGATTACAACATATGTTAGAATATCATGTGTCAATTATCTCAGTTCCATATGGAGTTCACCTTACCATAAGCTTACTTAATAGGATCCTTTTTCATCCTTTGAAATCCTTAGAGGCAAAATATCTCAAAATCCGTTCTTAGTGCGCATCTAGCATGTTTGAAGAATATTTGTCCAAAGTTTTAAGTCTGTAGGCCAATTAGTTTGAGCTGTAGTGTGATTTTACATCAAAATTTTCGAGAAGTGCCCTCTCCTGAACCCCCCTATGCTCCTGATTGGAATTTTTCTGCATAGATCTGATTTTTTTTCGTACCTGAACGAAAAAGTTCTTCATGATTTTTCTGTGCAATGAACGGTTAAAAAGTGAAAATTTTGGAGGGCTCAGCTCCCTCAGGGGGGCAGATTTCTGAAAATCCTTTCGTAGTGGATGTTTTGAGGCTACAATAAACAATTGTGCGAAATTTCATGTTTTTAGGCTTAGTAGTTTGGGCTGTGGTGTGATTTCAGTTTGTCGGGGCTTAGCCTTTTAGAAAGAGGTAGAAGAAGAAGAAGAGAAGAAGAAGAAGAAGAAGAAGAAGAGAAGAAGAAGAAGAAGAAGAAGAAGAAGAAGAAGGAGAGGAAGAGGAAGAAGAAGAAGAAGAAGAAGAAGAAGAAGGAGAGGAAGAGGAAGAAGAAGAAGAAGAAGAAGAAGAAGAAGAAGAAGGAGAGGAAGAGGAGGAAGAAGAAGAAGAAGAAGAAGAAGAAGAAGAAGAAGAAGAGGAAGAGAAGAAGAAGAAGAAGAAGAAGAAGAAGAAGAAGAAGAAGAAGAAGAAGAAGAAGAAGAAGAAGAGAAGAAGAAGAAGAAGAGAAGAAGAAGAAGAAGAGGAAGAAGAGAAGAAGAGAAGAAGAAGAAAAGAGAAGAAGAAGAAGAAGAAGAAGAAGAAGAAGGAAGAAGAAGAAGAAGAAGGAGAGGAAGAGGAAGAAGAAGAGGAAGAAGAAGAAGAAGAAGGAGAGGAAGAGAAGAAGAAGAGGAAGAGGAAGAAGAAGAGAAGAAGAAGAAGAAGAAGAAGAAGAAGAAAGAAGAAGAAGAAGGAGAAGAAGAAGATAGATTATTATGTTGCTTTGGCCTGTGATGTGTATAAATGTCCTGTAACAACTAAAGGTGCGTCCACACATGCCGAACCGAACTTCGAACCGCACAGCAAACCGTGCATTCCTCCGAACTTCTTGCCTTTCAACGAACATGAGCATATGTTTCATAATGTGAAAAATCAGCTGTTAGTCATTCGCTGTACCACACTCCGAACCATTCGCCGTGCCGCTTGTCTCCGTTCTAACTGCTCGCCTCACCTCACTCCGAACGCTTCTCTTGGCTATGTCGAGTGAGTTAACGTGTGTCAGCTCGGCTCCGTCTTCTAACAGATATTTCGTAGGGTTATACAGTTCAATTCACTAGATATTATACATCAAGTTATTCAGTTTCTCGAGCTAAATTCAATAGTGTAATTATATTTTTGATTAACTCACACTCTTTTTATTTATCTTGAAAAAACATTCCTAATTCTTCAGTTCACCTTCTCGCCTAGCCTATAAAAGTGTAAATCCACCTAACGGTACACGATGGTTCGACCGAACAGAGGCACGCCGAAGAATGAGGTCAATGCCCCGAAGCCAGGGCCAGCTATTTCTGGATCACTGTCCGAAGAGACCCTCCGAATTACTCGACAGCAAATCGAAGAGTCTGTCCATTGTGCTGTATCAATGGCTGTGAAGTCTATTTTCGAGGAACTTCAGGCATTGAAGGAGGAAAACAAACAGCTGCACGATAGAATTCGTGAGCTGGAGGTGTCTTGTCACCTGAAGTTCCGACGACCTCGAGCAATATGGGCGCCGATATTCCATACGTATTTTTGGGATCCCGGAGTGCGACAAAGAAGACACGGACCTGCTGGCGCTCGATGTCTTCAACAAGGAGCTGAACATGCCCGTGACTCTGGCGGATGTAAACCGCTCGCATCGCGTTGGAAGGCGTCAACCACCTCAACAAGGGCAAGCTAAACCCAAGGACCGACCCATCATAGTTCGACTCTGCAGCTACCGGACCAGGAAGATGATCTTCGACGCTAAGAGGAAGCTGAAGGGCTCCGGCGTCACCATTTGCGAGGATCTGACTGCGGAGCGTCTCAAGATCCTCAACGCTGCGGCCGACCGTCATGGGCACAGGAATGTCTGGTCATCTGACGGGAGGATTAAGATCTCTATTGGCGAGGGAGGATCCAAGAGGGTCCACACAGTCGAGAGGATGACCGACCTTCAAAAAATAAAGGTAAATTGAATCATTTCAGGATTCAATGACTAAGGTGCCCTTCACTACAATAATAGGAAATTCGTATTGATAGATTTCACAGTAGATATACCTTGGCATTTTCCATGAGCTGGCTTTCTGTTCTATAAATGAATCCTTCCACTGCTATTTATGATTATATATAAGGCAATTATTTCAAACTGAAGAGATCCACATTTGTTAATACTGATTAATAATTTATCTTGATATTAATTCCCAAAACTATGTTCAATGCATCAACAACTTTACTCCAGAGGGTACTAAGAAAATCATTATCTCTATTCTTACTAATAATTACATCTCTTACCAAAAGTATTTCCATAATTAATAATTATTTTCGAAATGCTAAATTACAAATAAAATGGATGATTAACATACGTTATAGATATAGATGTAATCTATAGGTAAAGATAGTAATCTCTTCTATATTAGGTATACATAATGATATCTTCTACTATTGCCACAGCTCGAACAATAAAAGCTAATGTGTGAAGAGTTATTGATGGAACAGAGAGGTGGGTATTCTGTTCATATGCTTATAAAGGGGCTGTGTTTCATTTAACGTTATCTTAGACATTCATCACTAAAATATTACAGTACTCAATTTACTACTTTTATCGTTATTGCAACTCCCAATAGTTAATTATACTTCTAATACTATATAATATTTTTTAAACTTCACCGTTCAATCCTATTTAAAACTTATCTAAAATAATCTAGCTCTTTCTCAAGCGTCTCCTCTACTTCTTATTTTTCTTTCTCATTTCTTGATTTTTGCAATGATGATTATTATTCTTTCCTATTCTTCTTCGTCTTCTTCTTCTCCTTCTCTTTCTTTTTCTTTACTTCTTCTTCTTTCCTTGATCAATTCAAGATCACAATACGATGTTCTATTTCTTATTCTATAGTTCAGTTTCATAATTTCTTCTCAATTGTGCACATTCCTTCTTTCTCTTCTCTTCTTCCCCATTATTATCATTATTTTCCCTGTGATTTATCCACTAGCTATCCAGCATGTTCAAATGTTTATTTCTCTTTCTATCTCTATTATTTCTCTTTCTTCCTTTTCTCTTTCTATCTGATTACTTTCCACTAATATCCATATTTGATATTCGGTTCTTTCTCACATTAAATCATACTATTCCTCTTCCATTTTATGCAAATATTATTCATTATCAGTTGTATTATGTATCTTTTCTCAATTGATAACTTTCTTCAAAGATCTTTCGTTTTTCTGCTGGCTTTTTCTTCTCTTTTGCAGTTTTTAATGGATCCCTTTTCGCTCTATCTCCACCTTGAACACGATCTTCCACTACTGGATTCCATCTCTCTCTATCTCAAATTGGACTCGATTTTCCACCACTGGATTTCATCTCTCTCTGTCACCACTTGGACTCGATCTTTCCACTACTGGATTCCTACTTGCACAATCTTCACTTCGACTCGATCTTCCACTACTGGATACCTTCTCGCTCTACCTCCACTCGGACTCGATTCTTCCACTACTGGATACCTACTCGCTCTATCTCAATTTGGACTAGATCTCCCACTACCAGCTCTTCCTCAATCTTCATCGTATTCACCATTAGGTGAATTATTCACCGTATAATCACCGTAACTCCACAGATCACAACATCTACATCTTATTGATGTGTTTAGTGAATTTTTTGAACTAGTGTTTTTAAATAGTGAAGGGAGCCGAACTGTCAAGGCATACAGGATGCACTCGAATCAAGAGACTTTTTCATTTAGGTTAAGTTTTATCAGTTTCATCCCCATTTTCCTCGTCATGTGTCGTTCTGAGGTCGGTTCACGATTGGTCTGCTGCTTCCATGATGCCTCTCACTGACACGTCAGCTCGCTCGCCCTCAAGTAGGTATGATTATTTCAATAATAGTAATAATTACGCAGGTATGTTTCTAGCAAATAAGCTCCACTCTTCCAAAAAACTTTTCAAGGCAGCTCACCTTAACGTCCAATCCCTCAGCTGCCACATTGATGAACTCAGAGCAATCTTCCGTTCTCAGGACTTCAATATAATTGGAATTTCCGAATTATTTTTGAAGCCTATTATTTCCTCAAATTTTGTTGCATTACCTGGATATAATCTTTTCCAGAATGATAGATTAAATAAAGCTTGTGGGGGTGTAGCAATTTATGTGAAAGATGGTATCAAAACAAAAGTTTTAATCACATCTGAACAAGAGTATTGTTCCAGACCAGAGTTTATGCTATTTGAATTATCCTTATCTAGTACTGATAAATTACTCGTTGGTATCTGTTATCGCCCACCAAAAATAGGTCATTTTACAGATTTCGAAAGTGCCTTGCTTTCTCTTATGCCTTGTTATAGCCGTATACTAGTTATGGGGGATATGAACACCGACTTGAACATGACAAATCGTAACTTTGACTACTTTCAACTGACTACTATTTTCCAATGCCTAAACATGACTATTTTACCTCTCGATCCAACTCATCATACTAATGTATCTGACACACTCATTGACCTTCTCATTGTTAGTGATCCTAACGAGGTTGTTCAAGCAGGCTAAATCCCAGTCCCAGCTATTTCTGGACTGTGTACTTTCCCATAAGATACCTAAGCCAGAACAGAAAATTATCACTTATAGAGACTTCAAAAACTTTGATGAAGCCGCCTTCCTGACTGATGTGGCTCAGACTCCATGGCATCAAATTGAAGCGTTACCCTCAGTTTATGACATGGTCAAGACTTTCGAGAATTGGACTTTGACTTTGTATGACAAACATGCACCTTATGTGACAAGGAGGATTAATAGAAAACGACGAGTACCGTGGATGACTGAAGACATACTTAAGATGATGGGACGTAGAGACAAAGCACATAGAAAATTTAAAAAGACATTTGACTTGGACAGTTTGATAGAGTATAGGAGCCTTAGAAATAGAGTTAAACAGGAATTACGGAACTCAAAGATTAGGTACTTGAATTCGTTTATGACAAACAATAGACAAGACTCTAAATCACTTTGGCAGGGAATAAAAGAATTCGGGCTTGGCAAACAGAAACCGAATCCACAAATAGACTTACCATTGAACAATATAAATGACCATTTCGTTTCACACTCTAACCAACGCGACAAAGTTGTCATTGCTAATCATATCGATGATCTTGAAGAGCAGGTTACAAACTTAGATTTACCAATTACTGATCAATTTCATTCCCATCCAATCTCAGAAGAAGACACTTTCAGAGCAATTCAACGTATTCATAGTAATGCTACGGGTGTAGACAAAATTCCTATTAAATTTATCAAGAAGATGTTATTTGCTCTTTTACCAACCATTACATCCATTTTCAACAAGTCACTTGAAGAAGGCATTTTCCCTGAAAACTGGAAGTTTGCTCTGGTTCGCCCTCTAAATAAAGTTCCATCACCCAATAAAGTTGAGGATTTTAGACCAATCAGTATTTTACCTGCATTGTCCAAAGTGCTAGAAAGACTCATTCATGCTCAAGTTGTAAAATTTCTAGACAACAATAGTAAGCTTCATAACTTTCAATCGGGCTTTGGAAAATTCCATTCAACTGAAACAGCTCTGCTCCGTGTCACTGATGATATAAGGTTAGCTATGGACCAAAGAAAATGCACCATCCTCACCCTATTTGATTTTTCTAAAGCATTTGATACTGTTGATCATACAGTTCTTCTGAATAAGTTGGCTATTCTTGGTTTCAGTCACAACTCGTTAGTTTGGTTTAAATCCAATCTATTAGGTAGGAAACAATGTGTACCTGTCGGTGACAAAAAGTCTACTTGGAGAAACTTTATGCATGGAGTACCACAAGGTTCAATTTTAGGCCCTCTCCTCTTCACTTTGTATGCTAATTACCTTTCTTCCATTATCAAATTCTCCAGTTTCCATACTTATGCAGACGACCTTCAAATCTATTTAAGCTGTCCCATAACAAAAATTAATGAAACAGTTGGAATAATGAATCAGGATATCAATTCGATAGTGGAATGGACAAGGAAAAATGGCCTTAAGCTTAATCCCATCAAAACACAACCCATTATAATTGGATATTCTCGTCTTATAAACAATATTGACCTTGAATCGATTCACAAAATTAGTGTAGATGGTAATGACATTCCTTACTGTAGCTCAGTTAAAAATTAAGGCATTATTATGAATAATACTCTTGACTGGTCAGAACAAGTGAACAAAACTTGTAAAAAGGTATTCTCAGCCATGCATGCATTGAAGAAAATGCACGATATTCTCCCTAGAAACATTAAATTATTATTGGTTCAATCTCTCATCTTCCCACATTTAATGTATTGTAATTCTGTTCTTAACGATATGCAAGTCACTCTGAATGATAAACTACAGCGTTGCCAAAATTATTGTCTACTCAATTCAGTGATAGAGCTATTGATAAATTCATCTCAAACAAAAATACTTAATAATAGCCTGTATCAGAGTCGAAGGAGAGGTAAATCAAAGATAAACCAAATTTCCTAACTCTTTTTTTAGGAAAGAGGCTCCCACAAACTTGATCACAATTGATCTGTAGTACAAAGAAACCCATCAGGAGATGTTTTTCAGTTAGGTAAAACCTTCAATATTTTGATGTTATGGGCAGTTCCAACACTTTGCATTTACTTTTTAATTTATTAATTCAAAAGTTCTTTCACACACTTTATTCACACTGTTCTTCCACACTCTAATTACACTGTTATTTCACATTTTATTTACACTGTTCTTCCACACTTTAATTAAATTTTCCACTCACACTTTATTTACACTGTTCTTCTACACTTCATGTAAACCGTTGTTTTGTAGAATTGAAGCTCTTTCTTCTTATCGCTCGTATCCATTTTCGTTTCAAAGTAATCTTTCGAAAAAGTAAAAAAACCGTTTTAAACTTTAAAACCGTACGGAAACTTTTGGAATCTTGTTATAATTCCCGCAACAATTAGGTACCGGTACACAGCAGTATCCCAATGATTTAAAACCCCAAATTCATTATTACTTTTCACAAACAAATATTAGAAGAATGATAAACAAACCATATTCATTGAAATGGAACACCGTTAAAATTGAATTTGTAATTCATATTTTGTTGATTACCATATCAGATGTGATAACAAGCATCAGCGCCCTTATTCAATACCTACTATTACTTACTCGCTTGCTTACCGCCAGTAGATCATCGATGATCTACATGTGAAGACGTCATAGTTTATTAGAGATCAGTTGTAGGGGCCTGAAGTAATAGTAGGTATTGGTTAAAGCCGATTTGAATCGATCTTGAATATAGCTTGCTACACATTCCCTTGGATTTTGTTTCTATTGTGAGTGTCAAACAATCCTCGAGTAGCCTATTCTACATTGTCTTCTTTACATTGTCTATTTCTCATTGTCACTTCCAAAATCTCCTCTAATACAGGGGAGAAGAGATCAACCTGTAGTGTTCATCCCACACAGCACAAAAAGTTTAAAAAACGTTTAATAAATTAATAAATGTTTAAAATGTATAAATCCGATAAACGTTATGAAAACAACGTTCAATAAACGTTAGGGAATTTTACTAAAATGAACGTTTACTCTATAAACGTTCAATAAACGTCTAGAATGTATATTGCTGATAAACGTTATGAAAACAACGTTTGATAAACTTAGAAATGTTTACTAAAATAAACGTTAGAAAGGTTGGTACAGTATGGAATTTCTACAGTACCTACCCAGTCAACACACTAAGTGAAAATGTTATAAGTGAAAATCAAACATTTTTTTCAGAAGGTGTCTCCTCCCCCCTCACCTGTGTATCTTAATCCCTAAAAATGTCTCAATTTAGGCTTTCTGACCAATATTCCTAAGTGGAATTGAATTCCAATCCCTTTCTATCTTCTTCAAAAATCCTCCAAAAAAGTCTCCAACTCACCGTTATCGAGATAAAGAAAATGTTTTACACAAATTAAGACTGAAATTTTTTGAGTTTTCCAAAAAGTCTCATTTTAAGCTTTTTGTTAATAAATTCGGGTGCAGAATTGCAATTCAAATACTTTTTGTCTTCTGCGAAAATCGTCTAAAATGCACTGTTAACGATATAATTGACCTTTTGCGCTAAATCCAGAGGGACTTAATAAATTTGCCAGATGTTCAAGTTTCCCAAAAAAGTCGAAAAATTGTATTTCTAATCAATAGTTCGGATGCAGAATTGAATTTCAAACACTTTTTGTCTCTTGCGAAAATCGTCTACAACGTACTGTTGATGATATAATAGACCTTTTGCGCTAATTTTAATCCAAATAGGGACTTGGAAAAAATTTGATCGATTTCTAAGTTTCCCAAAAATGTTCAAAAAAGCAGTCTTTTATCACTTATTCGGCTACAGAAGTAGATTTCCAGCACTTCTTCTCAATGCAAAAATCCCGTCAGACGGGCCGTTGACGGGCTACTAACGTTTAAAATTTTAAATAATTGGTAATTGATGATGGAAAATTTTGAAAAAAATAATTAACGATTCTGTTCATGTTATAAACATTGTCCTAGAATTTCAAATGTTTCCAACCAAAATTGAGAAAGTTATATCATTTTTTCAAATTAGATTCCAGTTTGTGCTAAAAATCATGTCACACACCAAGCCTATGAAATAATTTTCAAGTTTCAAATTCAAATAATAATAAACTAGGTACTATTTTATTGATTCCAACATTATTTCAGTGAAAGCACAAATGTCCACCATAAAGAAATCATTAATCCATCCCAGAAATATGGACTGTTATCTGTTTTAATGTTAACAATAAAGATTGTCTATATCAATAACTTTGAAACTCCCGGGGTGATTTGTGCTTGTGCACTACTGCGCTTGAGCGACAGCCATTAAAGATGTCCTCGGCCTGTCTTCTTTAGTTTTCAGTAGTTGAAGGTGAAGTATTGCAGTATTGGTTCGTTGTTTGTTTATCCTTTATTTTATCGCGTCATCAAGTTGATGATGATTTTTGATTGCTGAAGGTCTTAAATTAAGGTAAGATCATTCATTTATGTCTAGGATATTTATTGATAAATTTAATAGCATGAAGTTACCTACTAAACAAAGCTGTTTAGCCTAATAATGGCAAAGCGTTCCCCAGACAAATTTGTAAAGCACATGTTGTTTTTAAAAGCACTATGGTAAATAATTATTATGTTAGGCCCTATTAATAACCCTGATACAACATTAATTGCAATTTTTAGTGTGTATAAGTTAATTTTTTCCATTTTTAAACCCAAACAGTTGATTTAACCAACTGTTAACATTGTTGGTACCTTAAACTTGTAAAACAACTATCAAGTGTGGTTTCGATTTTATGATTTAGGTAATAATTTTTAAACTAGTGATTATATGATTCAGTAATATCATAATAGATTGATTTAATTATTATGAATGTTTAAGATATAAGAAGCTATTGTAAAATGTTACAATAATAAAGCTAATAAGAGAATAGGCCTACCAACTAATAATATTGGTTATTTATAGGCATATTAGGGACTATGGTTACATTTGACCTAATTAACTTTTTGAATACAGTATTTTGATTAGATAAAACATTATTTATTTCAATATGACTAGCCTAGTATCAAATCAACCTCTTGAGAAATACTCTAAATAAACTGTAAATAGCAGCAATCATTCTTATTGATAGGCTACAATTTAATAATTAGTTCAGTACTATGTAAGGTCCTTAAATACTCCCTTGTATTGGTTTATTGTTTTAATACTATCAATTTATTAAAACCATACTAAATTATTACTTCAAAATTTCGGTGTAAATGCACGTCCAGTGCCAACATACCTGTCATCAAATTTTTGGTTGGGATTGATTATTAAGTATGCTATTTTGAGCACAAAATCACAAAAATTAAACGGCGGTCACTTTTGTTTTTGAAATAAACTAAGTTCAAAGTTGCACATGCATTTAACCTATGAGTAGCAGCCATTTTGATTATTGAAATCATCAAATTATGATATTCCTAATCTGAGTTTTCCTAACCCAAAGCTTTTTCTAACCTAAGCTTTATTAACCTAAAGCTTTTCCTAACCTTAGCTACTTATGGTTGCTACTTTAGCATGGGTTAAATGCATGTAAAGTTGTGCTACTTTGAACTTAGTTTATTTTGAAAACAATAGTGACCTCCGTTTAATTTTTTGATTTTGTGCTCAAAATATATACTAAATCGATCCCAACCAAAAATTTGATTACAAGTATGTTGGCACTGGACGTGCACTTTAGCCAAAATTTCTTTCAATTAGATAATTGCTTTCATACATGTTCCATTTGATTTCAGACGAAGATGGGAATAGAACTGCAGATACATATTATACTAAAATCCACCATGACAGATGAATATGATGCCAAGGATTAGATTTGAAAAAAGTTCTTCTCCTCTCTACATTTGATGAAAGCCATTTTCAGTAAGTTGCACTCGTTCAATGATCAAATTTTTCAACATAGCCTACATAAACAAACTTACTTGTAACCTTAACAAACAAACTTAGGCTACCTACAATAGTCTATATTCAAGAATTACTGGAGCAGTTTTAAGATTTTATGTCAAGCCCTATTAATAACCCTAATATAACAGTAATTGCAATTTTTAGTGTTTATAAATTGAATGTTTATCATTTTCAAACACTAAGGCCCGGTTGCACAAAAGCCGGTTAAATTTTAACCATGATTAATTCCGCGAGAGCCAATCAGAGAAGCCGTTTTATCAAAAACGCATTCTCTGATTGGTTCTCATGAAGTTAATCACGGTTAAAATTTAACCGGCTTTTGTGCAACCGGGTCTAACAGTTGATTAAACTGTTATCATTGTTGGTTAACTTCAAACTTGTAAAAAACTATTAAGTTAGTGGTTTTAATTTCATGATTCAATACATTTTAAGCTAGTGATTATATGATTCAGTAATATTATAATAGATTGATTAATATCATGGATGGTTATGATATAAAAGAAGCTATTGTAAAATGTTACAATAATAGAACTATTCATAACACCATTATAGGCCTACCTACTAATTATTAGTTATATTTATTTGGGACTATAGTTACATTTTTGTTAGGGACATGAACTAAATTTTTTTTAATATTTTGATTAGATTAAACCATATTTATTCCAATATGACCAGTATAAAATAACCCCCTGAGAAATACTTTAAATAAATTGTAAATAAAAGCAATCATTCTCATTGATAGGCTACAATTTGATAATTAGTTCAGTACTATGTAAGGTCCTTTAAAACTCTCTTGTATTGGTTTATTGTTATATCATTTACTATCACTTATAAAATTCCTTTCAATTAGAAAATCGCTTTCATACATTTAATGTATCATTTGATTTCAGGCAAAGGTGGGAATAGAACTGCAGACGCATATACCAAAATCCACCATGACAGACGAATATGCTGCCAACTACAGTTTTAGATTTAAAACTCCTTTCTACATCTGATGGAAACCATTTTCAGTAAGTTGCACTATACTATTTCCTAATCACTAAAGCAGTTTTAAAATTTTAAAATGATAACTTTATAATTGAATAGGCTCAGATTTTTAATTTCATATGAAGCAAAAATTTATTGTAAAACAAGCTGCAAATTAGTATTGTAATTTCCAAAGAACCATATTGGAGACTTAAGTCACAATAAATCTCAATAATGTTGGATATGTTACAAGAAGTTTGACGAATGAGTGAACTGGCAGAAGTGTGAACCGCGGCTAGAGTCGGTTTAAGGTTGTGCAAAGGCTAAAAATAACATTTATACTGGTGATATTTTTCAAAGTTTTTCGGTTTGTATATCATCAACCTATCAAAATGAAAAGGTATCCTCAGAAAAACATTTTTTCCGATCATTACTTTTTGAGATATGAGAGCCTAAAGTTTGAATTTTTCGGACAGAACATTTAAAATTCGGTTAAAGATAAATCCTTGAGATTTAGAGGATAGATTCTTCATAGTATTGTTGAACTATTAAAAAAATATTTTCTGAAAATATCCATTTTATCGAAAATACAAGGTTTTTGGGCCACTCTGTATCTATATAGAACAAGACAATTATTTATCATGCAAATATTGATTGGCTCTGAATTTATTTATCCTTTTGTGGATACAATCACAAATCATAAAAATATAATTTGGAAAGAATAGCAGGCTTTGCCCAAAACTATTTTATTCCCAAATTTTGATAATGAATAATATGTCCCAAAATGTTTTTATAATATTTTACTGCTGAAAGTTCAAGTTTAATTTTCATTGATGTTTAAAAAAATATAGGTATAAAAATCAGAAATAAAATATAAATTACTAGCAGGCCCTCTTTTTCATGTCTATATTGACTGGGCTAATATGGTTGCAACTTTGAGTGAGTTAGTGTGAACGCATTACTGGGATAAAACATACCTATAGTCTTTTTTCTTTAGGGCTACCCTGGAATAATACTTGAGAATAGAAATCAAAGAAAAATAAAAATAATATTATTCTAATATTTTTATTTCTAAAAAGAAATATGCCAATTTTAAAATGGGTACTTGAATTTCTGTTTTTATTTACATACCTACAGGTATGGTTTGAAAAACAAATACGGCTATCTACTACAGTGCAGTGTAATATTGCCTAAAACGCTAACCTTGCTAACATATAAAAATTAACATACAATAAAAATAAGTAACATCCATATTTACATAACCAAAAATGTCATATATTCGACTAAAAAGGAATAGCACATTTGCTCCTGGGTGGCACATATATGTGCGACATGACTAATCAACTCCTCCCAATAAAAAATTAGGTTTACTTCATATATACCAGTCAATTAATACAGAATACTCCACACATTCCAAATCATATCACCTGTTGAAATGAATATTTCCTTAACAGTAATTTGAATTACTCTGGAATATCGTTAAATTCCTCAAGTTTCTCAAATTTCAGGGTTTTTCACTCGTGACACATATATGTGCCACTCGGTCTTTATATAGAATGGGAGTGTAAACCAAGGATAGTGTATAGCAGGTTGCCTCAATCGCGTTTACATACGCGGATGAGATGGCATGAGCCTACGTGGCAAACGCCGGCTTCCCATAAGAATTACATACAAAACACCGCGTCAAATATCACTTCCTCACATAAAAACCGCTGTATTGATAAAAAATATGAATATGCTATTCAATTCGGAAAGAAACAAGCTCCACATCAATGTGTATTTTGAAAACATTAATTCATTTCGAAAAGTGTAGAAAGTCCTTGAATCTATCACTATATTCAATCGGTAAAACCTATTCATATTTGTGAAAAAGCTGGTAACTTATTTGTTTTGGACTTATTTTAAACAATAATATGACAAAATGAAGCGAACTCATTTAATTTTATGCTGGTCGTCCAATAATATTTAAAAATGATTGTTCCTTATTTGACAATTGTTTGTGAAAATTGATAGTTGTATCGTCGCCTGGAATGCTAGTTGCAAGCATTTGTATTAATGATATTTGTTTAAGACTTTATTAATTGACATATACCTAGAACCAATTTAGCGAAATCATGGAACTGATGGTTACAAGTTATTTTTAGAACGTTGAACTGTCTGGTTACTAATAATTATTTCAGTTGTCTACTGGAAAGCGTAGTGCCAACACGTTGTTCTTGTATTGTGTTTTTGTTTCTGCTCAGTGCAGTATTATTATTATTAGTATATTTTATCGATTATTTTCATGGGACACAAATCTACACAGGAAATACCATATATTATTCACGGTAGTATGATATTTTTTATTTCAATGTGTCCATGGGATACTTATGAATGCAAAAAACACTTGTGTAAAGCAAGAATAGATCTTAATTATAATTTAAATAGTTCATCAAATTATGACTTCAAATAATATAACATTAATTATTCATGAAATTATTCAACTACTTTACAGTACAGTAGTGTAATGCGTTTTATTTTTTGATAAAATAACAGCATTAAAGTCATTAAAAGTCATGATTATCTATTTTTTTATCATAATTGGGATAAATAAGAATCTTTATAATGTTTAAATGATGTTCATATATTCTTAGGGCTTATCTAGACTGTTTATTTTTGTGATAAAGCTAGGCAACCGTTGATGGGTTCGCATTGCTATCTTTCAGGAGTTGTTGATAAAATAACGTTAATATCCTGAAATTCCTAAAGAAGCTGTTAGTTCTTTCCACAGACTTCATAAGGATAAAATTTCTAAATGAGAATGGAATCTGTTTAAGAGAAAGAACTAAAACGATGCAGAAAAAACTAATAGAAAGTACAAAAACGTATTTGAAATGGTATTATCAAATCAAATTGTGTGTTCAAACGATTTGTTTTAGACTCGCCGGTAACATTTATAGGATTTTTACTGAAAATTAGTTTGATATTGTTTCAAAGGGGATAAAATGCTGAACATTTTGATGTCAATCACTTCTATGTAAAGTTGATGGTTGATTTGCTATGAGGGCTCAAAGTTGGCATTTTTACATTTGAATGCATGTTAAGCCAGGGCGAGAGGTCGCAGCATGACGTCACACCATAGCAGGCTGCGTTCTCCACGCGTCTTATGTGATCAAGGCAACCTATTATTATACTATTCTTGCTGAGTGTAAACCACCTGAACCAACCCATTTTATTTTCAATTATAAGGAAATAGCAGTATCATCAAAGGCCAATGACATACATATACGTACACAAAATTCATCATTAGTAAATTATTATTATTGATCATGTTTTCAAAGTATAAAATAAAAATCCAAGAAAATATTTGACTTACAGATAGAAAATTGAATTGTCCAATATGTTGTGAAATGAAAATAGTTCATTCAATAAACTTATTTGTGAATAAAACAATCATGTCAAAAAGGCTTTCTTTTATGAAAGTATGGAATAATCATATCTCATCTCCCAATTAACGGAATGACTTGACATTTGGAACTTAAGGTCCTTTCACTATAAGGATCCGACACGAACAATTTCGATCAAATGCAATTCAAGATGGCGGCTAAAATGGTGAAAATGTTGTCAAAAACAAGGTTTTCCGTGATTTTCTCGGAAACCGCTCCAACGATTTTGATCAAATTCATACCTAAAATAGTCATTGATAAGCTCTATCAACTTTCACAAGTCCCATATCTGTAAAAATTTCAGGAGCTCCGCCCCATCAATGCAGATAGAATCCCAATTATCAGGCTTCAGATACAATTGAAACAAAAAAATCAAGTGGAGTAGATTGACCATGAAAATCTCTACAATAATGTTCAGTAACATTTTCACCTAAAATTGAAAATAAGCTTTAAATTCGAGAAAATGTGATTATTCAATTGCAAATTATTGTTGATTCTATTAAATCATTCACTATGAAGAGATAGCAGACCTCATGTGTGTCTCCAGCGTTATTACCCTGTCACCAGCTGGCTCAAATCACTGAATAGTAGACTTGAGATGCGCGGGAACAATAGCGTCAGGTGATCAATTTTCATAACGGCAAGGAAAGTTGTGTGAGTGCGCCACACCAGATTTTTACATTTCATTTCAAAAGATGCTCCCGAAATGCTCGAGACCCTTTATTCTCTCGTTTGACAGTGTGCCAAACTGTCATAAATGTAAATGAGATGTCCTTATGAAGGTCTAAGTCAACCACTTATGAGGGGTTGAAATTCATTTATGTATGTCAAAAGGTAGAGTATTCGACCAATAACTTATCCTGAAAGTTACAATATGTATATCAGTCTCCAACTTATAAAAGTTTTTAAGCTACATAATCAGCATTCTGAGAATTGATTACCGAGAAATTTTATATTTTACTCATAATAACCTATTAAGTTATCCCACTAAACTGTACATTTCATATTTTACAGGACCAAGAGCAGAGAGACTACGCCTCATGAAGCTCAAATCGAGGACGATAGCAGTTCAAAGTAAAAATATATAATTAGTAATAAATTGAAAGTTCAATTTTTGTAATATTTAATAAAAATCATTGAATTTTATTGAAAATAATGCTTTCTTATTTACATTTTTCGCTCATATAGATATACTCTGAAGTTAAGCTTTAAAGAAAATAAACTAATATAGATATTAATATATAATATTTAATATTTTAATAGATATTCAAAGTAATAATTGATGTGTTACTCAGATGTATATGAACTGTATTCCATTTGAGGTGTTGCAAGCATAGAGGGCTGTTGAACTAGAGCAGATTTGATTTAATTAATTCATCGAATGGCGAGTGACTCATGCACTGCTCCCTCTCAGGACAGTCTGCAAGCTGTTATTGGTTAGCAGAGGTCGATCTCGACTCAATCAATACAACTACAGAGACAGTTTATAGACTGCCCTGACAGGAGAGAATGAATAAGTAATTTGCCATTCACAGGAGAATTTTAAAGAATATTTCAATTTGAATAATATTAAAAATATAAAATGTATATTAATAATCTGATTCAGTGCAATCCAATATAAATGCTTAATCATAATTCAAATTTCATCCAGAATTTGAAATAAATCTGTAATTCTTATTATTCATGATTCAATTATTCTTCCAAACTAATGCTCCAATCTTACTATTGCCTTAATACTCTATTTCTATACTCAGTGGACATCCATAGATTCTATATGTAGATGAAATCTATATATATATATATTATATAGTCTATATATATATATATTATATAATCTATATATTATATAGATTTCATCTATATAATCTATATATTAATGAAATCTATAATATATATATATATATATAATCTATATATATATAGATTTCATCTATAATTATATAGAATGTATGGATGTCCACTGACTATAGAAATAGAGTATTAAGGCAATAGTAAGATTGGAGCATTAGTTTGGAAGAATAATTGAATCATGAATAATAAGAATTACAGATTTATTTCAAATTCTGGATGAGATTTGAATTATGATTAAGCATTAATATTGGATTGCACTGGCCTTGAATCAGGATTGATTTACTCTAAACATCCAGCTTGAATCCGACTCTAATTGATCTAGAATCACAATAGAATCGAGCTTGAATTTCGTGAAAGGTGTGCCAGGTGGCCTTGAATGGACGGATTGCATCCAGCATGCGTTTCAAGCCTGAGTCAAGACTGCATCTCATTCCTGATTCGACCGTGCATCTCGGGCCTGAATCGAGCACGCAACGCGATCTTGATTTTAGCTCGCAGCACCAGCCTGATTAGAGCCTGCATTTCGATCTCGAAACTGGCTTGAACGATGTATAAACGGACTCTTGAATTCAACTCATTTCGAGCAAAACGCATGCGAATGAAATCTTGAATCAAGCCCTCACGTTTGACAAAACGAGCTTGTTTTGATTTCGATTCAAGTTGATTTTGCTGATTGGGATAGTTATTATATTACAAATTGCTTTTTCATATCATATACAGTTCAATAATTATTTTCTTAGTCTATATCATGTAAATTCATCTATAATTTTGCTGTATTGTAAGCTATTGTATATAAGTGTATAAGACAGTATATATTGTAATCTACATAAATAAAGTACTCAATCAATCAATCAAATCAATCAAACGCTGATCAGAGCCAATCAGAGCCCTCGATTACAATTCGCCGTGCAGCTCGCTCCACAATATTTTGGCTATCCATCACAAGTGGAAAACATGCGAACATGAATACAGATGGGCAATTTTTTATTTGATTAAATTCATGTTTTGAAGAATTCATTGTTACGAATGATAAATTGATAGGAGCTTATGAATATTTTCTAATTCAAATGAAATAACTTCTGAAAAAAATAATGATTGGATAAATACCAATATTGAATTATTGTTGACCAAGAACTCAGTACCTACATCGACAATAAATTCATTCAACTAATTCTGCATTGTTAAAATTATAATCATCTTCTCTATTGATAATCAATTTCATCAACTAACTGGAAAAAGTACTCCAATTTCCATGAATTTATTAATAGAATTATATATATATATCTAAAGTGTAGGTCATATCTAAATTCACAAAGAGTTTGATTCTTGTTAGCAAGATAGATGTAATTCAATGCAGAAATCATTGTTATTTTACTAAAAGATAGAATAAAATGAATAGTTCTCTCTCAGGGGGAGTCTTGACAACCCACAAAACTCATTTTTCATTTGAAGAAATAATATCAAAAAGTTGCATAGGACCTAACTTTTTTGTTCAGCTTGCCAAAATACCCCTCATTTCAATATTAACATTTTCGACTGACTGTAGTGAGTCAATCATTCTATCAAGGCGTGAATAATTTTGAAATTTTAATTAAATAAAAATGGTAGAGAATAATTATCATGTAGATATCAACACCTTTATTTAAAGACATATTAACTGCATGCGTTTTCATATTGCCGATACAGCATTGATACAACTGTAGACGTTTATTTAGCAGTCTCAAAAAACTGTTCTAGCTGAAAAATAATTCATACATGCCACGTGTAGGCTCATACATTGCATCAGGAAAACGAAGTTCAAAACTATGGTTTTCCTAAACATATGTTTTCAAGATAATTCCTTTGATGCAGCTGTTTCACATTCACCATTATAAATTATACAGAGTTTGTGAAAATAAAAATATTTATTGATTACCAAAACAATACTATTATTATATTAATGATAATAATTAATTATTAGAACAATACTTCTATTATATCAATAGTAATATTATTAAACATATTTATCAACTATCAGAACAATATTATTGAGGTTGAGTGGAATCAGGTAGAAAGCAATAATAGAACAGAAGATGTTCTTTTTTGAATTTCTATCATATCATTTTGTTATTTCCAATGATTAAAACATATGTTAGAATATCACATGTCAATAAATAAATTAATATCTCATTTCCATAAATGGCACTCACCTTACCATGTTCATAACCTTACTTAATAGAATCCTTTTTCATCCTTTGAAACCCTTAGAGGCAAAATATCTCAAAATCCGTTCTTAGTGCGCGTCTAGCATGTTTGAAGAATATTTGTGCAAAGTTTCAAGTCTGTATGACAATTAGTTTAAGCTGTAGTGTGATTGTACATCAAAATTTTCGAAAAATGCCCTCTTCTGGACCCCCCTGTGCTCCTGATCGAAATTTTTCTGCGTACATCTAATTTTTTTTCGTAGCTGAACAAAAAAGTTCCTCACGACTTTGCTGTGCAATGAGCGGTTAAAAAGTACAAAATTTTGGGGGGGCGCCAGCTCCCTCAGGGGGGCAAATTTCGGAAAATCCTTTCTTAGTGGATGTTGTCAGGCTACCATAAACAATCGTGCAAAATTTCAAGTTTTTAGGCTCAGTAGTTGAGCGGGGCTGTCGGGGCTTAGCCTTTTATAGATAAGTATAGATATACTTATCTGAGCCTAAAAACTTGAAATTTTGCACGATTGTTTATGGTAGCCTGACAACATCCACTAAGAAAGGATTTTCAGAAATTTGCCCCCCTGAGGGAGCTGGGGCCCCCCAAAATTTTGTACTTTTTAACCGCTCATTGCACAGCAAAGTCATGAGGAACTTTTTTGTTCAGCTACGAAAAAAAATTAGATCTATGCAGAAAAAATTTGATCAGGAGCACAGTGGGGTCCAGAAGAGGGCATTTTTCGAAAATTTTGATGTAAAATCACACTACAGCTCAAACTGATTGTCCTACAGACTTGAAACTTTGCACAAATATTCTTCAAACATGCTAGACGCGCACTAAGAACGGATTTTGAGATATTTTGCCTCTAAGGGTTCCAAAGGATGAAAAAGGATCATATTTGGTAAGGTTATGAACATGTTAAGGTGAATGCCATATGGAACTGAGATAATTGACACATGATATTCTAACATTATGTTATAATCATTGGAAAGCTCAAAATAATTTCATCAATCAGCTGATCGAATTTAATTTTCCATGGATGGAAGGATGGAAAGCACTAGCCACGTGTTTGTTCCATTGTTGTATGAGTCTTATACATTCCGATTGGAACGGAGCACAGAGATTTTCTTTGGTTAGGAGTTTGTTGATAATTCTTTTTTTCAAATTTTATTGCAAACAAAAATCACATTGGAGAATTTCTTAATAGAAACAAGATTACAAAAACAAGATGTCAAACATAAACCTATATCAAATTTATTTGTAGCATGGCCAGAAAAAGACAAACTTGAGTACTAGCCTTGAGTTCATTCATTATAACTCTTGTTTTTGTGTTAATATTTTGTGGAAAAGAAGTACGAGTTGATGAGAGATGTGAGTAATATCTTCTATTTGATCTAAATGGTTATTCATATTGTAGTAGTCGGGGTCACTTCAATCAAAGTTTTTTATTTTGTAGCTAATAAATGTCATACGTATTGATTGTCCATAATGTAAGTGATTAAACTAATCAAAATTAATGGCTTACTTGTCCTTCACAGAATTTATAGTATTCCTGGTGATTGAGCCTGTCTTTTTCCAGTGTTGACTATTAATAATAAAGCTTTATTTACAACTAGCTTACCTGGCAAACTTCGTACCACCAAAAGTCAATGTATACTTCACTTTATTTGGTGAATCATGAAATTTATCTGACAATCAATATTTTCATTCACATCTAAATACGGACTTCCTATGTGCTTAGTCATGCAGCATTCATTATTCCCAAAACATATTCTTCTCAATCAATTGGTAGTAATATCTAACAGTAAAGTGTTGAATTAAAAAAAAATAGATAGGATAAATTAGTGTTTTAAAGATGAGTTCAATGTTTTTATAGTTGTTGATTGTCAATAGATTGTCCAGGAAATATGCGATGTACAATGAATCATCACCAGGAATTACATATTCTTTCCATCTTCCATTTTAGGATTTTCAGGATGAAAATAAGCTAAGCTAAATTCAAAAACATTTTGAATTATTCTGACATTCTTCAGTAATAATAAATGCAATATGAACAGCTCTCTTCCATAAGGTGAATATTTTTTTCCAACATTTTCCGGTTACTCAATGATAGAGGGGAGTGATAATTATTTGTATAGGTCTTCTAAGGAACCATTATCTACAGCTGGAACCAATCAACTACACTTCAACTCCAAACTACCGTTGTAATATCAGTAGCCTACACAATTTATCATAGGGTGAAGTGTTTATTACAGCTGGTAACTTTAGATGCTAAATCATATTATCTCAATATGATCTTGAATCATGATCATCTTTTCGTTCTTCGGTAGCCTCTAGGCCGACAATTTCGAAAACATAGGTCTGTAAAATAGATTAATAAATAATCATTATTAGCCACCCTATTAGAATTTCTGGTCAGAAACTATCCCCAATATTCACACAACATATTCCCAAAGTTTCATGCCGTTATGTCAAGTATTTTTCAAGTCATAGGGAACAAACACACAGACATTCATTTTTTTATATAATTATATAGAAGATAGAAGATTTCTTTCGGCTCAAACAAAAGCCTCTAATGGAGGTAGAATGATAAGGTTGACAACTTTCAGTTCTGTTGTTTCAACATCTTTTTTTCAAATCACTTTCAAAAAGTTCATGTAGTACCTACTATTGTGTTTGAGACACTTCTGGCGCTATCATAGTTTCACAACTATTCTGTTCCACACTCCTATCTCTTGCAATCGTTAACCATATCTATAATAAAATAAAGAGTTGGCTTATACACGTATGGGATAGGAAAATTATGTTTGACGCATCACCACGTCTGAAGTACTGGACTAATTAACTTGAAATTTTGCTTATAGGCTAGATTCTTAATTAACCATGGATGGTTATAGGCCTATTTTAAGTTCTTTAAAATTTCATTAAGTCTTTCAGATTATCAAGTTTGAAAATAGATCCTTGCGAAGCACGGGTTCCTGCTAGTGTATATATATATATATATATATATATATATAATATATATATATATATATATATATATATATATATATATATATATGTATATATATATAAGAGAGAAGAGAAGAAGAGATTCTTTGAAAAATAGCGTAGTACAAAACGGTACTCTTATCTTATTATACTCAGCTGTTGATAAGGGAGCCTTATCGTTCGGGTGCTGTTCGTTTGGCAAACCTTTCATTTTATAAGGGTAATTATAATTTTTCCAGTTAACTCTCTCCTTTCATGAGATTTACTCAAAAGATTCATCACACCTGCTATTAAAAAAAAATGTTAGAAATCGAGCTCATGTACCATACATTACAAAATAACCATTTCGCAATACAGAATAAAATACGGACAAATTAACTTCGTATTTGAAGAATGAAAATAAAAATTTGAAAACTTAATAATATTGTATTTAATCTATAGATAGATGAAAAGAATAATAATTTCGGATTCACTAACAAAATATCCAGAATCAAGAACTTATTTTCAATTTTCAATCTGTAAACCAGAATTTCGTAATCGATAGGGAAATTCATTCATGGATATTAGACTAGCACTGAACGATGTCTATCAGCCCTTTGTCTAGAAAATTAAAGTTTCAAGAATAATAGAGATCAGATTTGTTCATTTTGAAAGTTGTACGTAAGTTGCAAGAAAATTCAGTTACCAACACTTGAGAGAGTACCATTTGATTAAATCCCTTTTTCAATGCCAGGTTGGATTATCCCAATTAGGTCGCTAGGTCCTACTCTTCCAACAATGTGAATCCAAAGCTCTTCTCTGGTGGAGAGCGCTCCATTCAGAAAAAAAGTGTTATTGTTCGGAATCCTTTCCCTCTCTCTGGAAGATGGATGAAGACATGTTAGTCAGAGTTTCGACTCCGTTTCCAAACTCATCAGTGCCGTGGGCAAACAGCAAACCGACCGAATCCATTCTCTCCACTACAAAATCAAATACTTTTTCTTACCTTCCAAACGACATCGGTTGTCAAGGCTGTGATGCTTTCACTGCCCTCTTATCAGTAGAATGAAAAATAATGCCTTTTTATCTAAGTTCTGAGGAAAACTTTCCATGAACAGCCTTTTCAACCCCAAATTTCCGATTTATTATCATACACTTCTTAAGCTCAGAGATCACACTGAAAATAGTTGAACATTCAGTTTATACGCCATCTATAATAATAACCATAATTCTATCATTGGAATACGAATTATTGAATACTGAATGACGAATGCAGTATTTCCATGAATTCTGAATAGAGTATATAATTTATCTTACAGCCATCACATCACAATCGTAATGTGATTTATATCTTCCTTCATGAGTAGAGTTCGATGAATAATATCACAGAAGAGTGACCTCGGTTTCGTGAATTGGATAAAGTGGTACTTTCGAATGTTACAGATATTTCCCTAGAAGAAGGATAATAATGAGGCTCAGAATGTTCATGAATGAGAAATGGGTTCCTCCAAAGTGAATGATGATGGAATTCAAATTTCCACTGGCATTGGCATTGGAGTACTTTGGATATAATTCATAAGACATGGTAACTTGGTTTTCAGTGCAATACTTTTTCCGTTTCTATAATATGACATTGAATGATAGTGCTATAATCTTGATTCTTCCAGTATTTTATATAGAATTCAACGTTAACAAGAATTTCATCTTGAATTGGGATTATCAAATTTGGGGAGGGAATTATATCTGTTATGGTTGTCTTATTCAGGAATAGAGAATGTGAATGATGTGTCTTCTTCAAAATCATTCTCCAATCTGAATCAGATAATCCTTCATGCTCCGTCAATTGTATTGCAATGTATAAACAGATTTTTCTATTTTCCAGTAAGAATTATTCACTTCACAATAAACATATTTTAAGTAATTCAAAAATAAGTTCAAATGAAAAATATTTCATGTCTCAACTATATAAGTGCGAATGGATTTCAATAGTGCTCATACTGCTATGGACATGCATTGACCAAATCAACGTTTTTTATTAATGATATGGGGAACGGTCCAGCGGTTCCTGGGCAATTCATTGAATATTGAAGAGTTGCACGGGAACCACGAACCTATTGACAGACGTGAGTGATTTCCAATTTCAGCCGTGTCAGCCTATTACAGATTCAAAGGCGTCAAAAGAGCCGGTAATGCTGTGCAACGGGGTTGTTCCAGGCTCGAGATTCATAATATCAGTTACCGTAACAGAATGAACGAGCTGTTAACTTTGTTAACTGCACCAAACTGAGTATATATTCCCAAAACGTTATTAATGAAGAGAAAATGTGATCCCACCATCTATCTCTAAACAATTTGCACCGTGTTCATCCATTCTCCGTTAGTTGATTCTCTCCAACATAATATCCTCATCTCCTCTGCTCCTAATTCAACTACCCTTTTCCCCTAATTGAACCTTGTGGTCTGGCTCATGCGCTTCGGGCTTTGCACTTTATGATACTCGATGACAGCCAACGATTAATAGATCATTTGAGTCGGGTGGTTCCAAGCATCAGGCCATTACAGAGTGTAAGTCAAATGGAAGATATCTTGGTATCTGCTGATTAACTTCAATCAGCTGCAGTATGAAGCACTCGAGTATATAATAAGGACATGACTTCCTGAAAATTTCTCCTAAACGCCAATTTAGTCCAGGCAACGAATGCTCAAATAAAGGTATAGAGGGAAAAGTTTGGAACACAATTTTCAACTCCACAGTTCTTTTAAGGATAGTAAAAAGATTAACATATCAAAAGTCCTCACCCCTACCCACTGTGCTGAAGATGTGGGGGTGGTTTGAAAGTACATTTTTTTCATTTTTCGCATATTTCACGGAAACTATGCATCTTATGAACATTTGTATGATCTGCTAAATTGAAGCTTACAAAATAACCAACAAGTTTTGTCTTTTACATTTCTCCCATATCTCTGAGATATCCTGAGATATCTACGTTCCTATCTGAGTTCCTGAGATATCCGCCCTTGAAGGTAAGACATTTTAAAAAAAAACACTTCTGCCTTAAATTTTTTTCATCTTTTCGGCCTTATAATTTTTGAACGATTGACGAAAAAGCAATTTCATTGTTGAGAGTGAAATTTTCTGTTCAGCAACAATAGATCAGTTGACAATGAAATTTGAAGGGAATGTTTGGAAGGCAATTTCCGACTTTGCAGCTTTGTTGAGACTAGTTTGGAGGTGAGCATATCAAAATTCCCAACCCCTTCATCATGTGCTGAAGGGATGAGGGTGGTTTGAAAGTTGCATTTTCCACTAATTACTTACATGCTTATATTTTGAAAACAATGTGTTATATTGACATAATCAACTTCATAAAAATGAAGCTTAATAAATTTCCTACAAGTTTTGCCCGATAGAGGTTTTCGATAAATCCTTTTTTTTCGAGATATTCATGTTCTAAAGAGATGCATTTTCGAGAAAACTGTTCTTCCTTTTTTTGCTCTTCCAAGTCGTATAACTTTTCAACAATTGATAGAACAAGAATTTGGTGAATACGAGATTGTAGAGCATTAAATTATCTTCCATTTTATATAAAACTCGACTATTTCACGCAATCCCATACGACTGTTGCAGCAGTTTTAGTTTTGAGTGTCAAATCTCAAAATTTGCAACAAGTGAAATTTCTCGATTTTTCTGTCATCATAAATTTGCAGTGTGCTTCGGTATGAATATTCATATTGAGTACTTGTTGGAACGTCTGCGGAACTAAACACATGGGTTGTTTCTAAACTTCCTACCAAACAAAGACACTCAAAACTAAAACAGCTACAACAGTCGGGGATGTTTCACAGAGACAAGTTCTCACAGAGACAAGTAGTGTTTTTGAACGATATTAGTGTCACAGAGACAAGTTTCACAGGAGCAAGTATTTCTATAAATGGCAGTCTCACAGGAACAAGTTCCCACAGAGACAAGCAGTTTCATAGAGACAAGGTCTCCGTCCAAAGTAGTAGCGCTATAAATGGCAGTCTCACAGAAGCAAGTTCCCACTGGAACAAGGTGTTTCACAGAAGCAAGGTCAGTGTCATAGAGACAAGGTAGCGAATGTAGGAAGAAGTTAGGCGTGTTGCCTACATCTGAACTTGAAGGCACTCCATTATTTTTGTTCTAGTAAATTGAATGTCTGCTGTTTTTTAATCATGCAGGTATATGATTATGATTGAAGGTTTATCATATAAGATAGGGATGGGTTGGTAACCTATTAGAATTAGATAGAAGATAACTTAAATAAATAAATAAATTGAGTTCTATGCAAATGTAATATATTTCTACCAAACTCCAAGATAACTATTCCAATATATCTAATACGTATACATATAACCTTCAACCCGGAAGAATAATCAATATGAATATGAAATGGAATATATAAAAGCCAAATAGCCTACTACTGACCTATTCATCACCGCTTCTTAAAAACCACATGGCCAAAATGGTTTTTCATTATAATTCCTTCTTTCGTAATGAATTGTTTATGCTTTTGTACTCCTGAGCGAAGCTCGGTCCCCGATATTATGAGCTAATCATCTCTTCTTTTTCCGAGCTGCGGTCTCGAATTGTAAATTCAAATTGATATAATATTAACTCCAGACAGTCACAGAGTAAAGCTGCGTCAACACCAATAGATTCTATAGATTCTATTTGATTGAACATAACTTATCATACACATGATGAACATATGTGTTATTCATGTGCCATTCAATCTATAATAATCTGTGAGGATTAAGTTATTAACATTTCGTTAATAACTTTGGTGTAAACGCAGCTTTAGATGCCAAGATTTATCATGGCGTTCCGAGTTACGGATGATAATGTCAATGAAAAACTTCATTTTCCTCATGAAATATTTCCCATAAAAAATTCAACAGATTGTTGTTCTACAAGCGTCTCTACATGTTACAAAATGAAAATCCCAGTGAAAACAAAGAGTGCCACTTGATAATTCCCAAATCATCTTTTTAATCGTAGCTCTGATTCAACTGAGCAATAACTTTCTGAACTTACTGAGTTAATAAAGTAACATTTAAAATTATCATAAGCACAATGGGACTTGGGATTCCATCAATTCAGAATAAGTATTATACCGGTATTCATTTTTACAGGATTGAAGTAGTGCAACATTTAGATTAGCACACCAATAGATTTTATTTGTAGCGGAGTGAGTTCATTACTTTCATATCAAAGTTCTACTTTTTCCATTATGATATAGTACGACTACTGCAAAACAATGTCTGGTAGCCCTGGTAATGTAATGTAATGTAATGTATGGTTGATTGGAAGTCTCCAACCAGCCTGATCAGATTTCTTAGTGGGGCCATTGGCAAACATTTTAAAAAAGCCCTGATATTATTACAATGACTTTATTCCTAGTAGATAGCATTTCTAGTAGATGGCTGAATATTCTCGTTACCACATTGCAAAGGATGTTCAGTGAGGTCTACTGTTATCTGGACTACTAGAGTATTGTAACTCCTAATGTCAGATTGAGTAAGAGCTTGAAATTTATTCCTATCTAGTGTACTCCATGTTCAATAATCTGTCTTTATCTTATATTAGAAGAAACTTGCCTCTGAATAAATTAAAAAACGCACTAAATCTAATTCTGAATGAAAATGCTTAGTCTTATTGTTCCGTAAATTAATTTCAAATTGTTGAAAATGTGATATTCAGTGTTGTGAGTTTATAAATAGTTTATGTCTTTTTTCAATGTATGACTTAATTTATTCAATTGTACTGGGTGATGATAATTATGACTTGATAAGACTGATTTGATGAATGATTACACTATTCATAAGATGACTACTAAGATGTTATGAATTGAATTGCTCATTTATTGTATTACAGACTATAAGCTGAATCCTTTAGACAAGGCCTATTCGCCTAATCTACATCCAAATTGTTTGTATTTATCGGTCAATATATTTCTTATTCCTAGACGCCAGCTAAGAAAGGGGTTTCAATTTTCGTAGAATAAGCACGTAATTCAAAACTGTATGTTTTTCAAAAAATGTTGTGATTTCAAATTCAAATTTCGTTTATCACACACATAGGCTATACGAGAATTAAGAATTAATGAGAAAGTGTCCCGGAATAAGGTTTATGATTTTTGTTCTTCTGTATTTATACTAAGTGACATATTTATCAGTGATGGCTCTTAAACTGTAGGTTTATTATTATATAACGAGTTTGGAGCACCAGAAAAATGGGATTATATTTTATTATAATAAATATTCAAAATTACGTTTCCAACCCACAATTATTGTCTTATTGTCATGTCCTTAAAGTTACTGTAAACCATATCGGTTGGGACTAATCAAGGTTTATTTAGGGTGGTTTTAATTATTAGTTTATGTGTTACAAATAGTTCACCTAGATTTAGATGGCAATTGAAACATTATTGATCTAACTAAAGCATGATATTAGTGTCAAAGACAGCTGCGCTTTAATTCATTATCATGTGTGTGTGTGAGAGAGAGAGAGAGAGAGAGAGAGAGAGAGAGTGAGAGAGAGTTAGCCCGAAGGAAAGGGTATGTGTAAGAGAGTGATGTGGTTGAGTGGGAGTGACAGAGTTCGAGTTCGATATATTATATGCTATATGGTGGGTGAGGAATAATAGTGTGTCCCTCATATATATATATATATATATTTATATATATATATATATATATATATATATATATATAGTGCATAAACCATATCCATAGATTTTGGAAGCGGCATGCTATCTTTTTAATCTTTTGAAACAGCATTTATTGTCTAAGGTTGGTGAAAGAAGTTTTCTGCATTCCATAACAACAATCTGCAGACTGACGTCTCGGGTATTAGAACCAAAAGGCCTTGCTTTATAGAACTATTAATACTCATTCACAGTATTACAATGCCTTGCTTCCATGAAACAAAGCAAATGTTTCCCGTTAGGTACTTCTGGAAAGCCCGGTGGTGTCCAGGTAGAACTACCCTACTCATAGACTAAGTTCACTGAAGCGTAAAACCAAAGTTAACCAAATGCTTCTATTTCTAAAAATTCTATTGCCAGGTATAAAGTACTGCACTTTGGCGGCAGGAAATATTTAACATGTGTTTTCTATATTGTACCCTTCCTGGAAAAATAGATTTTTGTTCAGTATTGTTTGCCTCCCCTCTACGAGGATGCTACCTGTGCGTTTGCGTTGCGAGTTCAATAGTTGACAAAACACATTTAGTCGACATGGAATTGGTCAAGGAAATCGTAACGCTCCGCAATACTACATTATATCATATTGACGATGGATTTTTCTATCGGGTGACCTCCAGCGACCAAACGCGTATCTATTTAAAATGTAATGTACGCGAGTGTGCAAGTCGCGCCTCAATGCCACTTCGTATCAGAGTTATCAGAAGTTATCAGAGTTGCATTTTGTTCACATGTTCTATCATGACTTCAGGAAAATTTGAACCCTTTGCATTCTTATATTCAGTAAAGCTGGATATGACACTTATCACTGCAGCTCTGAATATAAAAGACGGGTACCTGCCCACCTTTCTTGTGCACAGCTGTGTAAAAGAATTAATTTAATCGACTTTACAGCCTGCAAATTTTAGCAGTACTTTACAAAATGTACCAAACTCCTATATTCAGGATCCAAATATTTGAATGTTGTGTTTATTCTACAAAGCTCACTTTAACTTCATCTCATTCTCAATTTCATGCTCTTTGAGCCAATACAATAGAAAAATATCATATTTCATTAAATACCTTATAAATGAGCTCATATCAAATTATTTGTAGAAATAAAAACTCAAATTTCAAATTATTGAGAAAAAACAGAGCACACATTTTTTCAACATAGTAGAATCTTCGAATAATGCAAACGATAATATGAAAAATTATAATAGGTACAAGAATAAAAGCATTCTACTAGCATTCTACATTCGAGTAGCCTACTTAAGCTAGTAGTAGATTTGATTTTTATTGTAAAATATAATACTGTACATAAAATATTTATATGAAAAATTATAATAGGTACAAGAATAAAAGCATTCTACTAGCATTCTACATTCGAGTAGCCTACTTAAGCTAGTAGTAGATTTGATTTTTATTGTAAAATATAATACTGTACATAAAATATTAATATGAAAAATTATAGTAGGTACAAGAATAAAAGCATTCTACTAGCATTCTACATTCGAGTAGCCTACTTAAGCTAGTAGTAGATTTGATTTTTATTGTAAAATATAATACTGTACATAAAATTTTTTGTCTTGGATTGGAAGTTTTCAAGAAAGACTCTATTAAGTTAATTTATTGATTTTCACTTTTCGAAGGGAAAAGTGTAAATTTCAAGTGATAGCTTCCTATAATAGTGTCTGGTTAACCCCTTACTTTGTACTACATACGGCGAGGTGGAACAATCCTTGGGTCTCCCCGCCCTTCAAAGCCATAAGCTAATAATAATAATAAAATTGAAATGTGTACTTATATTTTTTGTGTAATCAATAATTCCCATTATAATTGATCTTTATTATTCATCTTTCTTTTAATATTTCACTAGTATAATTAGGCCAGTAGGCCTACACACATGATTTTTCTTTGAGTACTAATTGATTCTTGACAACTGAATATCTCTATAATAGATGGCTGTATATTTCCTACTTAGTTAAGAAGAATCATTTATCAAATAAATATGAAATTTAAGAAGCAATTAAGTAGATTACTACTGCTTTTCAATACTACATAAAATATGCAAATGATATTTAATTTTGTCAATTAATAGTATTATTTTACCGTTGATACAATAATAATGTAACATGCTATGTCTATATGTCTATATATATATTGTGAAGTTGTGAATTGTAAATCCTTCACAGATAATACGATGTTTCTGATATTTATAAGAGCAGTCTCTAAATTCCCTCTTTTGCGAATAAATTCACAAAAAATTAAGGCCGTCCGGCTCGCAAAATTACTGGGTTCAAACCTCAGCTCTAGCTCAGTGGTAGAAACATGAATTTTATAAATACAAATAATCACCATAAGGTTCAAGGACCGGTAATTGATAATTCTTACCGCTGCTTCTGTGAAGTTCTTGAAGAATACCAGTGAGGAAATTAAAAGAATATTTGATTACTGATTATCAGTAACCATGCACCACTAGAGAATGATAAGGACCAACTATAGTTGTTTCTAGTTGATTCTTAAAACGCTCGTTGCGAATACAAGTATTCACCAATATACCCTTCCAAAATTCCTTGGAACTTACAACGCCAGTTCTTGAAGCTCTCTGGATCCTTATATGATATAACTGGAACCTTATTAATATAATTTCTTAATATACTTGTTCTGGCAGATAAAATGAATATCATCAAAGGATGATAAATATTGGGTGCTCTGGATAAGATTAATATTACTTGATTCAATAATTTTAAGTGCTGCCAAATATTTGTTGGTATTAAAACAGCTCAAACTGTATATCACGAGATGAGTTAGGATATAATAAAAAATGCTATGAGTTTGTATGCTGACATAAAACACAAAATATATTCCCATAAAAAAGATGTGCATAAAATATTCGATATATCTATAATTCACTTAAATAATCTATTTTAAAAATCTGAATAATTATCACAGGCTTTGCTAATATTCACAATAGTGAGTTTCAAATTCATAAATATATAATATTTAATACTGATACTTATACTTCCAATCAATACAAAATTCTGCAAACAACAACCTGTTCGGTCTATAAGTTTGATATGATAAACTTTGTTCAATTAACAAAATTATAATTAATAAATTAATATTCAAACATGAGATCTCAGGGATTTATATGAATTCGGGCTGTGCATGGAAGTAAGCTTCCTACATATATTAAATAAATTTATAAAATGTTCTTATGAACTATGTGATATTATACAACACGTGGTGACTTTTTATTTAATTCAAGTTAATTTGAATAGCGCTTTTTCATTAATTACCCCACTGAACGTAGAAAAAACGAGCTCGTTTGACTTATCACTCACTGAATTGAAGTTCTAGATGGTCTCGTGGATTGAATTAATTATTTCCAATAATTAATTAGGTAGGCTCCTTTTCGTCACTGCTGGGCTAACGTGTGATCCAGATTTTTATAAGTTTCTTTCGAATTAAAGATATTTTTATGGGAATCGTTACAAATTACGAACTCTTTGACAGCACTGAGTTTACAGATAATTGACATTTAATATAAATACTTTACATTAAAAAAGGGTTTGGATTAATAGTTATAAAATTTTAAAAAGAGGAAAAAAGAACCCTAAACTCCATGTGCATCCTCTCAGGTCGGGGTCTTAAGCCAGAAGAAGGAGGTTTTCAGAAAAATTTGTCTCTTCCACGAATAATTCTGTAAGCTACTTTCTGATTGGCCTTCAATTTAATAAACTCAATGCAATTGGTTGCATTGGGAATCAGGGCTTCCTCGGCTTTATAATAGAAAAAATTAACTAAAAAAGAGTTTTTATACAAATGTATGGAGTGTTTATCTTAAATTGATTTCATAAATAAATCCTAATATGCGATGTTAATACATTTAGTTTTTATATGGGTTTTGTATACTCTTGATTTATCATGCTTTTTTAGATTATAATAAATATTTATACAGAAATAATGGATGTTCGTATTTCTACGCATCGACTTCCTTTAGTATACATAATATATCCTTTATGAGTAAATTTTATATAATTCAACCTGTTATATGGGTTGATCGAATAATCAGCTGATTCGTTCAGTATTGATTCTAATAATTATCGATTTATCCAAGATCGACTAACTCTTTTCAAAATGTAAACAAATAATTCTAACCTCAATGTTCATGCATTTTATTTTTTATAATCCGCCAATAATAAGTAAGCCGCTTTATAATTTTTTGATCTTACCAATGGGTCCTCATAATTATTAAATCACAATTATACATGTTTTCCTATCGTTTTTGATAACGCTATTACTCCTAATCGCTAATGATACTTGATTTAAGTTGATTTATCCTTTGAGTAGGTCTAACCTTCTTTCCAATTTTATAGTTCTATTACATTTCATTGGTTCATTTTAAAATATTTGGTGATTTTAAATTACCACGTGACAATATATATATATATATATAATATATATATATATATATATATAGACTACTTTGTTTAAAAGTGATAGATTATTTTGATAATTTTGTTTTCAGGCAAATTTTTAATACAGAACAATTTTTATAAAACTTGTATTTATTATTTCTCAGTTTATCCCTCTATGAAAAACAATCAATATAGTCAATTTGATCACTTGACAAGTAAGTCACTGATCGAAACTTTGAACCTATATTCTGTCTTTTTGGAAAGCTTTTTATTCCATTCAAATCTGGAAAATCAGTGAATACTATAGAGTGAATATTATAATAAGTAAGTAGAATTGATCCCGTCAACCATGTCCTATTTTAGCCTATTTACAACTAATTTTCTTTGCAGATGTGGTTGTGGTTTAAGATTTGCATCTGTGGAGAGAAAAATTATTTTATTTTGTTTAATTATAGAGAAAAAACAATATTGAACAACAAGGTACAATGGATTAATGTTATAAGCCTCCATAAGTGTAGGGGAATGTCAGCTAGCCTTCAACTAGCTTCAAGCTTGCTTAACCCAACTGTCCAGTTGGAAGTGCATTTGGTAGTGCTTATTTTGGGACTGCATTTGGTAAGTGCATTACATAATGGTGTTTCATGTTTCAAATTCATGAACCAGTTACATGCATAGATAGATAGATAGATTGAATAGCATTCACTGCTCACCTAAATCAGGGGGATCTGGAACTTGTCAAAAAATCTAAATGGTCGAACAAAAAATACACAGCCCACAGTAACAAATACACAACACACAGGGAAAGAAAACATTATACCATTCATGTGAAGTAATGTTGAATATACTATTCCTTTGAGTAAAAAGCACTTTTAGAGAAATCAATCTTTAAAACTTTCGATGAGATCTGAAGTTGCGTTCATTCATACTCTTCATGAAATCAGGTAAAATATTATATAATTGGATGCCAGAGCTTCTGTTGCATATTTTTCCATTTTCATCGAAAAATCGAACACTGGCGTCTGCCGAACGTAACTTTATCACAATGCAGCACCTTGCATTTTCCTTTGATGTCTCTCAATAGAATTTGTTGAACTATTCAGTTGGAAAAATAACTAGTGGTTCTGTGAACAGTAGACCTCGCGCAGTTAAAAACCACAGCTTCCATCAGGGTGAATTATGTGCTGTTATGATGTGTCGGCGAAATATCGATGTCTAAGCCACTAATGGCTGTTTGAAATGTATCGTCAATAATATTATTGATATTAAGTATAATTATTATAATTAGAATGATAATAATTTGTTGTAAAAAACTTCTATCATACCGAGTTGAAATACCTACTTACCGAGTTGAAAGCAGAGAAAAGTCGAGAGAAAATAACAAGCTAACTACTTTAAGTTATCAATATTGAATGCCTCATCGCTTGCAATAGTTCACACGACAGCTGATTTTTACCAAATAACATTGGGATATTAATTGCATGCGTCATTTCATGCAATTAATAGTCCACTCGACAGCTGATTTATGATGAATAATTCTATAGTCTGATTTTTACGGTAATACTGGCGTTTGAAAGAAACTCTTTTTCCTTTTGTTTTATCCTGGAAATGCAAAATTTCAAAAAACCTTGTATATATATACGTTGACGCGCAATTTAAAGAGTAACATACCTGTTAAATTTCATTTAAATCTAATGCCGCGTTTCGCCGTAAATGCGGAACATAAAAATATTTGGACATAAAGAGAAATGCAAAACCGTCGACTTAAATCTTAGACCTCACTTCGCTCGGTCAATGAAACTTTGGATATCTGTATTCTTTTTAAAGTACTATTCTATTCTACTTGTTCTACTGAGCCAGTACCATATTGATTTTTTTTTCATAGTACATGGCACTATTGAAATTAACTGTTCTATTGATTTATTCTAACTTTGTCTACAGAATTGTGAAACTGCATATGAGGAGTATTGTATGTTTAATTTGTTTGTTATCCACGTCTGCATCTATTTTCAGTTTGAAGAACTGGATATCAATCTTGATTATTCAAATTTTTTATTTTTCAACATACACACACATTATTTACATACATAGAAAAACAAGATGATACACAATTTTTTTAGAACAATAATGCTCAAGGTAAAAACCTGTGAGGGGAGAAAAATCTAAATTTTCACATGAAAACGTCACTCGAGAATAATTATATCACCCGGCCTCACAACAAAGAGTCTTAGAGTCCTTGACTTAGAATAGTTAATCTCACAGTTGTACAGTCAGTGTGAGTGAGATTTTCTGCACACATCATGCGTGAATACGCCGGGTGGATCGACTCGTATAATTTGAGGATGGTGATAATGATGAGGAAACATGAATCTGTTAAAAGGAATAGTCTCGATCTCCATTATATTCTTAGGGATTTGCTTGTGATCATGTTTCTATAATTTTATCAATTCGAAGATCAGCCTTCAAAAATTTAGGTCAACTTATACATTTCAACTCACGTTGCTACACGTTTCAACTTAGCAAAAGGACAGAGGGGATTAGTATTATTATTCTCTAGAGCCCTGGAAATATCTCTGTTATTGTTCTTGGTACCTTATACAAAAGGGACTCCATAATACAAAAACAAATCAGTCCTTGCCGGACAAAGCTAGAGGAAGAAGAAAAAGAAGAAGAAGAAGAAGAAGATGACAGGAGGAGAAGAAGAACAAGCGAGAAGAAGAAGAAGATAATAGAAAAAGGAGACAGAAGAATAAGGAAGAAGAGGAAGAAGATGAACAATAATAAGAAGAAAAAATATAGATAGGAGAAGATTATAACCGTTGAGTACACTATTTTATCTATAACCACTCTTTTGACGAATTGAAAACTTATAAATTACTGGTGGTACTCCCATACAGTAACAGTCAGGGGTGTATTCAAATACCGTTGGATAACATCTTCCCAATATTGTTACATTCATCTAGAAGTATATAATCTGTTCTTTCTTACATTGATATCACTTATGTATAAGTTACTTCAGAATCAAAATTATTTTATATTGACTGAACAATTAAAAGTCACATCGAAATAGTTATTTTGGAGTTTGGTAGAAATAATACATTTACATGGAACTCAATTTATTCATTAAAGGCAATCTACATAATTCTAATAGGTTCTGATAACACATAATGATAAAATAGGTGTTCAATGAATTAATGAAGCCTAACAACTTGAAATATATTTCAAATTATTTAAGATTAAATTGATTCTACCTCGGTGCAAGTCAGCTTCACATTTGTACATGTATCATTGTATCGAATTATTAAATATTTGATGATTTTGGTAAAACAACATTTTAATCCTGGACTAGTAGTTCTATGAACAGTAGACCTCGCGCAGTTATAAAACACAGCCTCGTTTCATAATGTCCATAAGAGTAAATCCTGTTTGTATGTTGTGTCGGCAAGATGTCGGTGTGAAAACGCCTAATGGCTGTTGGGGTTAGTGTATCAAAAATATGCTAACATCAAAATCTAATCTCCTTCAACTTACTGGCAACAGGTCAGACCGAGTTGAAAGCAGATAAAGGTCGAGAGAAAATACTATGTTTTCTTTCCGTTATTAATTGCATGCGTCATTGCATGCAATGAATAGTCAACACGACAGCTGATTCTTTACTAAGTTACATTGATACATTAATTGCATGCGTTATTGCATGCAATTAAAAATCCACTCAACAGCTGAATTATTATGGATGATTCTATTCTGATTTTTACTGTAATATTGGCGTTCGAAGGAGACTTTACCTATTGTATTAACCTTGAAATGCAAAATTTTCAAAAAACCTTGTATATACGTCGAGGCACAATTTAAAAAGAAATATACCTGTCAAATTTCATGGTAATCTATTGCTGCGTTTCGCCGTAATTGCGGAACATATAAACATAAAGAGAAATGCAAAGCCGTCGACTTGAATCTTAGAACTCATTTCGCTCGGTCAATAAATTGAAATTTTATGAAACCACAAATATCCTGGATGAAAAGGGGAATCAATTGTTATGTATAGATTTGAATCTGAATGTCTAGGATCCACTAAACAGTCTACTAAGTTCATCATTTTTTCTCCACAGGAGAAACGTTTAAAGCTGGCTTCAAATGATGTCACCACATTATTAACATATGTAAATTATATATTTATATATGTATGTTACGTGGATTGAAGGAGCGTTGTTTGTGACGTTGTTTGTTGATTGAAGGAAGATTCTATTTTACTATTTAAATAAATCATAATGTATTTTACTTATCCACTTCGAGATTTACATAGTGATAAGTAGGAAATGAAATGTATAGCAAACACTTCAGTTGCTATGTAGGCCTACTGTATTGTATTCTGTAGTGTCTTATTTTTTACTAAAGTGATGAAGTATCAGAAAATACTATCATTCAGCATTGTTATGTATTATTTTCAATGTCATTTTTTTCTCTTTCTTTTCAATAATTTAGAATTTGTTATTATTTTAAATAAGTAGATAACTTAACTATTGTTTGTTTTTAATCATATTATTTGTATTTATTTTTTTCGTATTGTTATAATACTTGATAGAGAGTTGAGTGTAAGAGAGGGTCGACTGCGCCCTAACTTCGCTTGTGTATTAAAAAACAGACACTTTCTAAGAAAAATAAAGGCAGTCTATTCATGTCACCATAATATATATGTATATATATTAAAAAACAGATGACATCCAATTTATTAGAGCAAATGGAATGCCTTCATCTTCATGTGTAGGCAACACACCACACCAACCTTGTTCCTGTGAGACTGACCTTGTCTCAGTGACACTACACTTGTTCGAATGGGACTCTACCCCTCTTCTTGTTCCACTGACACTACTTGTTCCAGTGAAACGGACCTTGTCTCTGTGAGACTCACCTTGTCTCTGTGAGACTCAACTTGTCTCTGTGGGAACTTGTTCCTGTGAGACTGCCATTTATAAAACTACTTGTTCCTATGAAACTTGTCTCTGTGACACTAATATCGTTCAAAAACACTACTTGTCTCTGTGAGAACTTGTCTCTGTGATACGGACCCCAACAGTCGTATGAGATTGCGTGAAGAAGTCGAGTTATACATGAAATGGAAGATAATTCCATGCTCTACAATCTCGTTTTCAGCACATTCTTGTTTTATCAATTGTTGTGAAGTTATACGACTTGAAAAAGCGAAAAAAAAGAAGAACGGTTTTTTCGAACATGCATCACTTTAGAACATGAATATCTCGAAAAGAATAGGATTTATCGAAAACCTCATCATAATCAGCACGGCCTTTTTTCGTCAATCGTTCAAAAATTATAAGGCTAAAAATATAAAAAAATTGAAGGCAGAAGTGTTTTTTCAAAAAAATGTCTTTACTTCAAGTGCGGATATCTCAGAGACTATGAGAGATATGGAAAAAATGTAGGGGAGAAAACTTGTTGGTAATTTTGTAAGCTTCAATTAAGCAGAGGGTACAAATGTTCATAAGATGCATAGTTTCCGTGATATATGCTAAAAATGAAAAAATGTACTTTTAAACCACCCCCACCCCTTCAGCACAGGGGGTAGGGGTGGGGACTTTTGATATGTTAATCCTGTAACTATCCTTAAAAGAGCTATGGAGTTGAAAATTTTGTTCCAAACTTTTCCCTCTATAATCTTTTGTTGATTGGACTAATTTTATTTTCTCAGGAAACTGATCATCCTTCCAACTGAAATATTTATATCATACGAAAATCTCCAAGAAAGGGCTGAAAACATACCTATTTTGTTCTTAGAAATACCGAACCAATTAATTTGTCATGGAATTCAAAGTATCTGTTGGATTGGTACAGCTTTCATCAACTCTTTCCACCTTTCTCACCTCGTGAACCGAACAAGATAAGAATCTGAGCTGATCTAATTCAACTGCTTGAGTCATAATAATCATCTTTCACCAGCTTTTACAAGAACAAAAGTCCAAGCTCGAGCTTAGGATGCGCAATCGTAATAAAATTGGAAGAGAATTGTCAAGGGGAGGATCGTTTCAAGAGTGATTGTAATGGAGACCAAGTTCCACCATGGACTGACGATCTATTTAAAAGAGGGTTGCTGGATAAGGTAGAAAGTCTCAGGATAGAAAGCATCGGAATAAAGCTATCACTTTATAGAGAGTGAGTTGAGAGAGACAAACCAACCAAGCCAAACCAAAAGCTTGCATTTGAGCAAAGCACTCTCCAAACATACAAAATAACTCTTCAGCATGACAATGATGTCGCAGCTTGCATAATTCATTAGGAGGATCAACACAGAGAGGGAAAAATAGACCCCATAGTGATAGAGGAAATGAACCATTGTAGCGCATAGAAACAAGAGACTTTCACGGATGCTGGACAAAATAGAAATTTCCTCCAAAATGGAGCTTTGAAAATATTTTCATGGTCAACATTTTTGCAGCTTTCCCCTGCAAATTATTTCCTTCAACTTGTTGAGTGGAAATGAATAATTTATCATTTTGAGTTGATGATGATATAGGAATATTTCTCTCTTGTTCTTTTGGTTCAGAACTCATGAAGGTGCGTACAGATATACGCGCCGCGAACATGATCAATTCACTTTTAATCAGCAAGCTTTTTATATCTGTATCTTACATTTTCTGTAAAAATACAGATATAATCAGCTGATCAAAAGTGAATTGCTCATGTTCGCCGGGCGTATATCTGTACGCACCTTGAGAAGTGGGTAGAACAGATGACTAGATTAAAATATCCTCAGATCATGGGTCATAATAATCATTATTGAACACGAAATTCTGTGATAGTATATTATTTAATCACACAGTTTTTGTGCCAACACCCACTGTCAAAAAACACAAATTTATATTTGAACAAAATTCATTCATGGGACTCTATAATTTTAAATTTCTTCACAAAATAAGATACTATTATATATGATATTCAGGATTAGAGAATAATAAAAATGTTGAACTTGGTTCACTCTTCATCTGGAAAAAACTTTTATCACAGGAGGAAGAGCGTAGTGACCCAATATCATCGAAACTGATAAATACTCTGGAATCGAATTCAAAGTTTACTATAAAGCATATTGGTTTTTGATGAATAAGTATTTTTGAAAACATAATCTAGAATTTTACAATCTTTACTCACTATTAAAGAATGTAAAATTTTACATTCTATACTCACTGGAATGGATTGCTTATAAAGAATAACATGAATTGGTAGAGTTGCATTTATTTGCTTGGAGCTTGGACATAATTATAATTTTATGGAACTTAAAGGATTGGAACCTTCCGGGAATTATTATTGGACGGGAAATTCAAAGCTGTCTGTCGGCTTTGAATTGACGCTTCATGTTGGCGTAGTGCTTCCCAACGCTTATGAATTTTACGTCAAAACATCTTTAATCAATGCCTTTTGCTGATAATAGCTGTGTTAAATTGCGAGTAATATTATTTGAGAAATCTGAATATCCTCAATCGGCTTGAGTCCCTTATTAATGGAATACACCTTCGAGGGTGTATATACGTATATGTGTATGCTATAGGATGTAGATCGATTTATTACAATTTTTGAAACTCGTTAACGTTCTGAGTACAATCATGAGAACACAAAACAAGTTTACTCACAAATCAGTAGAATAACCATCTCGTACATGCACCTACAATCAGCCGCAAGCATATTGTTGTTGTTTGTATAAAGGATATCCGAGGAGTTTCCTTGTGCAAACATCATAAGTGATTGAATCCATTACCTATATGGACAGTGAAAGTGCAGTCCTTGCGATCTCATCTCTGTGTTCTTGGTATTTGATAGAGTTAATCCTGTGAACTCTGAACAATCTTTCCTAGAGAACTACTTATTTCCATGGAATCTCACAGCTGAATTATCATTCATCATGTAGGTGGGCTGATCATCTCTCTCAATTCCACTCAAGATTGGAACATAGTTTAATACTCCAGTACACGCATGGGGTACTCCAGTACCCGAAACGCTTCTTCCTTGTGTGTGCTTTTCGTTGGCTTCACTGCATTATCTTCAAATTTTCAGAACCTTTTCTTCAACTATTCCTGATTATTTCAACTTCGCGTTCAATTTCCTGTCACTTCAACCAGTCATAGTTATAGACGTTCAACGCAAAGGTGTCTGACTAATGTATATTTTCATGTCAAGACAATTCTCAACTCGCCTCCCACTTTATAATATCATTATTTCCATACTGACCACGTACCTCACGTATTTTGTCAGTTTTTACAACTGCCATCAAATTTATCACTCCCGGTTTAAAAAATAATCAGTACGTAAAGGCGCGTGTAGCGAGTCTGTCAACTGATAATAACTTTAAAATTATTATCAAGTCATTACAATACTTTTTTAGAAGAAATTGGAAGATACCCATTATTATACCTATATGAAATAATCAGTTCAACCATGATGACCGGAATTCTGAGAGTGATAACCAGAGACCCCCCCCCACGCGAGCACTCATCTTTGGAGGCTTAGGTTTAATCGTATATACAATATAAAGATTATAGCTAAAATTTAGAATTCTATTATATTATTTTAATTTATTATTTATTTTAATTTCATTATATTTTTTTTTCTCGAATCGAGGAATACCTCTCACATCCATATAATTTTGTAAAACTGATAATCGGAAAGAGGAAAGATTCAATACAACGATGATGAATGATGTAAAATTTACTTCGCATCCAGTTGGTATGCAGCTTAGCTATTCTACTACATCATATAGAATGGTGTCCGAATCCCTGAAATATGTTATCGCAGCTGGTTGCGGGGTCTGTGCTCAATGGAAATATTATCAAGCTTTTGGTAAATGGATTGCTCGCATTTTTAAAAACGCTACAAGAGAGGGAAAGGGATTGATGTATTGTTATTAATGGCTTCAAAATTGGGGAAGGTAAATGAATTAGCAATAGCAATATTTGACGTTTTTCCCTCGTGAAACGTTTTGGTAGAGAATTGGATTTTTCTCATCGTGAATTCACAAAAATATTGTTTGAATTGACATTACTCGTCATTTGGATATTTTTGTGGTATGTTACAACTATCTAGTATGCAAGGGAAATAGTGTGAGTGTGACACACCAGATTTTACCATACTTGCAAGCAATAATTTATCTTGAAACTACTCTTAATCGAACTTTCTTACTGTTGTTCAGTCAACATTCAAACTACCTTATTAGAAAATATTAAACATGTAAAGGTAACCATAGATTGAAAACAATTATTGAAGACTAGCTGGCCCGGCGAACTTCGTACCGCCAAATAGTTAATCCATTTCATGACAAACTTTAGCTGGATGCACAACTTAGGAGGCGCGATGCGGCATCCAGGTGCTTCTTGCTTTATATTGGTTTGAATGGAAGAACTCACACACACTGAATCGGGCATGGCGTGGAAAGGTGTGATAAGTCAATCTCCATAAGATCAACACTTTGTATCACCAAGCCGCGCCTCCTCAGGTGTGCTTAGTCCTAGCTTAATCTGATGTACTATATTTTTATGAAAATTATCCAACAATCAGTAGGCTATATTATATCTCAATATGGACTTCCTATGTGCTTAGTTAGTTGTACAGCAGTTTCTATTTTTAGATATAGTTGAGTGCAGCTTGCTGGGAAATTGACATATCTCCTTGCTGCTGATTTTCCCGTGCATTCTAAATTTACAGCATTTCGTGTTATATGACCCAAATTTGGACGTTGTTCGCACCGCGGCATTATTATTGAAGTTACAATAATTTTGTGAATCAGTAGAAAGAAAATAGGAGAACAGATATACCGACGGCTGTTGGATGATTATAACTGCTGATTTTTATTTGTGGCCAGCTCACAAATCTTCTTCCATAAGGAGTACATGTAAACTTTGAAGGACCGTAGGAAAGAGTCCTGGATTCTGATCGTAAATTTGATAGGCCATAAACCTGCTCCTGAACATAACAAACAAAACTAAACAAAAATCATCAAATTCGGTGCACAAATTAATAAAAACGTTATTGAACGTCAAAATGTGAGGCTCGATTCTTATTTATATAGATAATATTGACCAATCAATTGTATATTTTGTAATTTACTGTCATTCATTCACCAGTCACCAGTCTGTGATCTCTATTCATCATTCAATGTAGTTAGAGTTGAATTTCTCAATTATTCATCCCAAATGCACGTTTGAATGGGAAATTCTGAATAAGTAAGAGTTTTGATTATCCATTAAAGGAAATTGGTTTATGAAGGGACTAGTTTTAGTTAGACTTCATAGACACACTCAAATTTTTGAAATCAAACGATATATTTTCATTAATTTTTCGGTTTTAACTATTTCACTTAATTATTCTCATGAAACTCATCATGGGTACAGTTCCTTTATAAAATATCATTATTTCCAACAAAAAAAAAAATTGTAATCATGACTATCATCTGTTGAAATGAATATTCTCAGACACATGTCTGTGTTTATTTATTCACTGATCAATTCTGAATTAAGGTTTGATGTTTATTGTTTAACTAAGAAATCTTACTTTCTACTTTCCTTGCCCTATTACCATAGGTAAGGAAAGTATTGCCTTCCGAAAAAAATCAAGGTACCCCAATTTCTTGATTTCTATACGTTTCAAGGTCCCCTGAGTCCAAAAAAGTGATTTTTGGGTATTGGTCTGTATGTGTGGTGTGGTGTGTGTGTGTGTGTGAATGAGTGTATGTGCGACTGTGTACACGATATCTCATCACCCAATTAAACGGAACGACTTGCAATTTGGAACTTAAGGTCCTTACACTATAAGGATCCGACACGAACAATTTCGATCAAATGCAATTCAAGATGGCGGCTAAAATGGCGAAAATGTCGTCAAAAACAGGGTTTTTCGCGATTTTCTCGAAAACGGCTCCAAAGATGTTGATCAAATTTATACCTGAAAGAGTCATCGATAAGCTCTATCAACTTCCACAAGTCTCATATCTGTAAAAACTCCAGGAGCTCCGCTCCATCTATGCAAAGTTTGATTTTAGATTCCCAATTATCAGGCTTCAGATACAATTTGAACAGAAAATTTCAAGTAGAAAAAATTGAGTATGAAAATCTATACAATTAATGTTCAGTAACATTTTCACCTAAAATTGAGAATGAGCTTGAAATTCGATAAAATTTCATTATTTCAATTGAAAAGTGATGGCAACAGTTGATTCTATGAAATCATCAACTATGAAGAGATAGCAGACATCGTTTGTCTCCAGCGTTATTGTCCTGACACCAGCTGGCTCAGATTTTTGAATTGGTAGACTTTAGATGCGAGGGAACACTAGCGTCAGGTAGCCTAATCAATTTTCGTAACGGCAAGGAAAGTTGTGTGAGTGCTCCACACCAGATTTTTTACTTTTGAATACTCGAATATTACAACATTTCAGTCTGATTTTTTAATCTCTATACTTATAAAAGGCTAAGCCCCGACAGACTGAAATCACACCACAGCCCAAACTACTGAGCCTAAAAACTTGAAATTTTGCACGATTGTTTATGGTAGCCTGAAAACATCCACTAAGAAAGGATTTTCAGAAATTTGCCCCTTTGAGGGAGCTGGGGCCCCCCAAAATTTTGTACTTTTTAACCGCTCATTGCACAGCAAAGTCATGAGGAACTTTTTGTTCAGCTACAAAAAAAATTAGATCTATGCAGAAAAATTTCGATCAGGAGCACAGGGGGGTCCAGGAGAGGGCATTTTTCGAAAATTCAGATCTAAAGTTACCAGCTGTAATAAACATAATTATCACCCTGTGATAAATTACTGTGTACTGGTATTAAAACGGTAGTTTGGAGTTGAAGTGTAGTTGATTGGTACCAACTGTTGATAATGGTTCCTTAGAAGACCTATACAAATAATTATCACTCCCCTATCATTGAGAAACTGGAAAATGTTGAAAAAAATTATTCACCTAATGAAAGAGAGTATATATATATATATTGTATAGTATATATGTATAGTATTCATATTGCATTCATTAATTACTGAAGAATGAAAGAATAATTTTCAATTTTTTGAATAATTTAGCTTAGCTTATATTCATCCTAAAATGGAAAGAATATGGAATTCTGTGTGATTCATCGTACATCGCATATTTCCTGGACCATTTATCGACAATCTACAGCTATTGAATATTTTTCTTTGAAACACTGATATAACCTTTTTTTTAATTGAAAACTTTACTGATAGATATTACTACCAATTGATTGAGAAGAATAATATTATGTTCTCGGAATAATGAATACTGCAAGACTAAGCACATAGGAAGTCCGTATTGAGATGTAAATGAACATGTTGATTGTCAGATAAATTTCATGATTCACCAAATAAAGTCAAGTGTAACATGAGATACAATCATTGGCGGTACGAAGTTCGCTGGGAAAGCTAGTTGTAAATTAAGCTTTATTATTAATAGACAACGTTGAAAAAGACATGCTTAATCACCAGGAATACTATAAATCTGTAGAACGTTTACCACGTAAAACACGTGGTAAGCTCGCGCTCTCAATCAACGCAAAATCAATTCCATCAGCTAATTGATGAAATTGTTTGAAGCTTTCCAATGATTACAACATATGTTAGAATATCATGTGTCAATTATCTCAGTTCCATATGGCGTTCACCTTACCATAAGCTTACTTAATAGGATCCTTTTTCATCCTTTGAAATCCTTAGAGGCAAAATATCTCAAAATAAATAAATAAATATGCTCAAATATGCTCAAAATCCGTTCTTAGTGCGCATCTAGCATGTTTGAAGAATATCTGTGCAAGGTTTTAAGTCTGTAGGCCAGTTAGTTTAAGCTGTAGTGTGATTTTAAATCAAAATTTTCGAAAAGTGCACTCTCCTGAACCCCCTGTGCTCCTGATAGGAATTTTCATGCATAGATCTGATTTTTTTTGTACCTGAACGAAAAAGTTCCTCATGATTTTGCTGTGCAATGAACGGTTAAAAAGTGAAAATTTTGGGGGGGCCAGCTCCCTCAGGGGGGGGGGCAGATTTCTGAAAATCCTTTTGTAGTGGATGTTTTGAGGCTACAATAAACAATTGTGCGAAATTTCAAGTTTTTAGGCTTAGTAGTTTGGGCTGTGGTGTGATTTCAGTTTGTCGGGGCTTAGCCTTTTAGATATAGGTGGAAGAAGAAAAAGAAGAAGAAGAGAAAGAAGGAGAAGAGGAGTAAGAAGAAGAAGAAGAAGAAGAAGCAGAAGATGAAAAAGAAGGAGAAGATAGATTATTATGTTGCTTTAGCCTGTGATCTGTATAAATAATGTCCTGTAACAACTAAAGGTGCGTCCATACATGCCGAAACGAACCTCGAACCGCGCAGCAAACCGTGCATTCCTCCGAACATCTTGCCTTTCAACGAACATGAGTATATGTTTCATAATGTTAAAAATCAGCTGTTAATCATTCGCCGTACCGTACTCCGAACCATTCGCCGTGCCGCTTGACTCTGTTCTAACTGCTCGCCTCACCTCACTCTGAACGCTGAACTTTTCAGCCAATCAGAGCCCTCGATTACAATTCGCCGTGCAGCTCGCTCCACAATATTTTGGCTATCCATCGCAAGTGGAAAACATGCGAACATGAATACAGATGGGCAATTTTTTATTTGATTAAATTAATGTTTTGAAGAATTCATTGTTACGAATGATAAATTGATAGGAGCTTATAAATATTTTCTAATTCAAATGAAATAACTTCTGAAAAAAATAATGATTGGATAAATACCAATATTGAATTATTGTTGACCAAGAACTTAGTACATCCACAATAATTCATTCAACTAACTCTGTATTGATAAAATTATAATCATTTTCTCTATTGATAATCAATTTCATCAACTAACTGAAAAAAGTACTTCAATTTCCATGAATTTATTAATAGAATTATATGAATCTGAAGTGTAGGTCATTTTATCTAAATTCACAAATAGTTCGATTCTTGTTGGCATTCAGATGTTATTCAATGCAGAAATCATTGTTATTTTACTAAAAGATAGAATAAAATGAATAGTTCTCTTTCAGGGGGAGTTTTGACAACCCACAAAACTCATTTTTCATTTGAAGAAATAATATCAAAAAGGTGCATAGGACCTTACTTTTTTGTTCAGCTTGCCAAAATACCCCTCATTTCAATATTAAAATTTTCGAGTTACTGTACAGTGAGTCAATCATTCTATCAAGGCTTGAATAATTTTGAAATTTTAATTAAATAAAAATGGTAGAGAATAATTATCATGTAGGCTAGATATCAACACCTTTATTTAAAGACATATTAACTGCATGCGTTTTCATATTGCCGATACAGCATTGATAAAACTGTAGACGTTTATTTAGCAGTCTCAAAAAACTGTTCTAGCTGAAAAATTAATAATACATGCCAAGTGTAGGCTTATACATTGCATCAGGAAAACGAAGTTCAAAAATCTGGTGTGGCGCACTCACACAACTTTCCTTGCCGTTATGAAAATTGATCACCTGACGCTAGTGCTCCCGCGCATCTCAAGTCTACTATTCAGTGATTTGAGCCAGCTGGTGACAGGGTAATAACGCTGGAGACACACATGAGGTCTGCTATCTCTTCATAGTGAATGATTTAATAGAATCAACAATAATTTGCAATTGAATAATCACATTTTCTCGAATTCAAAGCTCATTTTCAATTGTAGGTGAAAATGTTACTGAACATCAATTGTAGAGATTTTTATGCTCAATCTACTCCACTTGATTTTTTTTGTTTCAAATGTATCTGAAGCCTGATAATTCTGATTCTATCTGCATTGATGGGGCGGAGCTCTTGAAATTTTTACAGATATGGGACTTGTGGCAGTTGATAGAGCTTATCGATGACTATTTTAGGTATGAATTTGATCAAAATCGTTGAAGCCGTTTCCGAGAAAATCACGAAAAACCCTGTTTTTGACAACATTTTCGCCATTTTAGCCGCCATCTTGAATTGCATTTGATCGAAATTTTTCGTGTCGGATCCTTATAGTGAAAGGACTTTAAGTTCCAAATTTCAAGTCATTCCGTTAATTGGGAGATGAGATATCGTGTACACAGACGCACATACACTCATACACACACACACACACACACACACACACACACACACACACACACACACACACACACACACACACACACACACACACACACACACACACACACACACACACACACACACATTCAGACCAATACCCAAAAACCAGTTTTTTAGAAATTTAGAAATTGGGGTACCTTAATTTTTTTCGGAAAGCAATACTTTCCTTACCTATGGTATTTATAATAGGGCAAGGAAAGTAAAAACTATGGTTTTCCTGAACATATGTTTTTGAGATAATTTCTTTGATACAGCTGTTTCACATTCACCATTATAAATTATACAGAACTTGTGAGAATAAAAATATTTATTGATCATCAAAACAATACTATTATTATATTAATGATAATAATTAATTATTAAAACAATACTTTTATCAGGCCTATATCAATATTAATAATAAATATTTATCAATTATCAGAACAATATTATTGAGGTTGAGTGGAATCAGGTAGAAAGCAATAATAGAACAGATGTTCTTTTTTGAATTTCTCTCTTATTATTTTGTTATTTCCAATGATTACAACATATGTTGAATATCACATGTCAATAAATAAATTATCTCATTTCCATATAGCACTCACCTTACCATGTTCATAACCTTACTTAATAGGATCCTCTTTCATCCTTTGAAACCCTTAGAGGCAAAATATCTCAAAATCCGTTCTTAGTGCGCGTCTAGCATGTTTGAAGAATATTTGTGCAAAGTTTCAAGTCTGTAGGACAATTAGTTCGAGCTGTAGTGTGATTTTACATCAATTTTTTCGAAAAATGCCCTCTCCTGGACCCCCCTGTGCTCCTGATCGAAATTTTTCTGCATAGATCTAATTTTTTTTCGTAGCTGAACAAAAAAGTTCCTCATGACTTTGCTGTGCAATGAGCGGTTAAAAAGTACAAAATTTTGGGGGGGCCCCAGCTCCCTCAGGGGGGCAAATTTCTGAAAATCCTTTCTTAGTGGATGTTTTCAGGCTACCATAAACAATCGTGCAAAATTTCAAGTTTTTAGGCTCAGTAGTTTGGGCTGTGGTGTGATTTCAGTCTGTCGGGGCTTAGCCTTTTATAAGTATAGAGAGAGAAGATAAACTATTAATTAGACTATAATCAGCTGATTTTATAAATCAGCTATTAGCTTCTACCAGTACCTACTATTACTTCAGGCCCCACAACTGATCTCTAATAAACTATGACGTCATCACATGTAGATGCATGATCTACTGGTGGTAAGCAAGCTAAATAAGAGCGCTGATGCTTGTTATCACATCTGATATGGTAATAACAAAATTGGAATTACAAATTCAATTTTCACGGTCTCCATTTCAATGAATATGTTTGTTTATTCTTCCAATATTTGACTATTTAAATATAAAATATCAAGGAATAAAACATTTATTTAAATTAATTATTGAGAATTTTTGCAAGTGATGTCAGAGATATCATGTTTTGCCATCTGCCAAATGTTTCAAATCACAATGTAACAGTAAAGGAAATATCTACAAAATCGATTATTCAGAAATTTGAAAATATTTTTTAACAATTAATTGATATTATTTACAAGTATTGATCAAGTTAACCAAACTTGAACTGTTTGCAAAGTTGGATGGGTTATGTAGTTCTCAATATAGGTTTTTGATTTTCAGATTTTATAATAGCCTACCAGTACATGAACTTATCAAATTTTGCCATCTTTTGATAATTGGATTATAATACAAACCGGTAGAAGAGTGTTGAGATATATGTACTTATCAATATATGTCAACTTAGGGATTGGAAGAAAATGCTCTATCAGGCTTGAGCAAGGCCTATATCTCAGCTATTTACAGATATACAACATATTTATTTATACCACCTTGCAGATCTAATTTTTTTGAACACAACCATATGCATAACTCAATATGGTCAAAAATGTGACTCATCAACTTGTGTCATCTACCCACAGTTATCATTCTTCTAATATCCGTTTGTGGAAAGTAATAATGGATTTGGGGTTTTCAATCATGGGATTCAGACTGTTGCGTACCTAATTGTCGCGGGAATTATAACAAGTTTCCCTACGGTATTTTCTTTATTGAAAAATGAAACTTTGAAACGAAAATGGATACGAGCGAGAAGAAGGAAGAACTTTAATTCTACAAAACAACGGTTTACATGAAGTGTGGAAGAACAGTGTAAATAAAGTGTGAGTGGAAAATTTAATTGAAGTGTGAAAGAACAGTGTAAATAAAGTGTGAGTGGAAAATTTAATTGAAGTGTGAAAGAACAGTGTAAATAAATGTGTAATTAGAGTGTGGAAGAACAGTGTCAATAAAGTGTGTGAAAGAACTTTCCAACTAATTAATTAGAAAGTAAAAGCAAAGTGTTGGAACTGTCCATAACATTCTAATATTAACGGTTTTACCTAACTGAAAAACATTCTCCTGATGGGTTTCTTTGTACCACAGATTTATTGTGTTCAAGTTTGTGGAAGCCTCTTTCCTAAAAAAGAGTTACATCTAATTTGATTTATCTTTCTTTTACCTCTCCTTCGATTCTGATACAGGTTATTATCAAGTATTTTTGGTTGAGATGAATTTATCAATAGCTCTATCACTGAATCGAGTAGGCCTATGTCTATCAAGCTGGAAGTATGGATAAATTATTGCATTTGTGGAATAAAGTGTTTTTATTTCAATAAAATCTATATTTAGTAAAATACAAATGTATTTAATCTAACATTTATATAGTATTCCATCCAATAAAAAATTTATACAGTAATAAAAGTTACATTGATAAGCTATGTAATATTACATTTTTTCTCACATTTGAATCGAATCTTCAATTCGAGATCTATGGAACTTTATAGTAAATATCAGAGTCATCAATAGACGGACAAACTTTTTGACGGAGAATTTATTATCGTAAATGTTTGTTGCTTTGTTCCATGGTGTCACCGAGGCAGGGTTAACAAATTACTAGATAAATGGTTTATTTAAATCGAGATATATATAAAAATTTAAAATAACATTTTCAAAATAAAGTTTTATTGAGAACAGATGTAGAATGTGAATTCTAAACTTGTAAGTTATAATTTTTTGGTGACGTGTCTGTAAAAATCGATACCGAACAAGGCGTTGGCTTGGTGACTTGCAACTTAGGTTTTTTCCTGTTCAGGCCTCTCTAGAAAAATGGCTGGCTACAAGTGTTGTTGTGGAGTTTTGCTCTGAATCATTTTCGTTTATTAATGTTTTAAATTGAGTTTTATACAAATTTTTGTGTTCTGTTTTGTTCATAATTAGCTATTAGTGTAGTCAAGCCAATAGCCACTGTGTTTCAACTGTAAACTAGATAAGTATTTTGGTTCGTAGTTACTCTAAAAATAATTAGGCTTAATATATATTTCTTTGTGTATTTGTATAAATTCATCTGAAGATTATAAGTTAATTTGCTCTGAAAACTGGATTTCTCATTCATAGGCAATAGATCCATTCACAATTTATCAAGAATCTATTTCATTGGAGCCGACAACTATCCTTAGGTTGATAGGTGTTAAATGCTATTCCAACCGTTTAAGGAAAAATTGGTAGCACGGCAAATGTTACCCCTGTGGTGGGACCGAATTACAAAATAAATATGTCCCAAATGGTACACTATGAAATCCCTGGTTATAAAAATTATTAGTAGGATAGATATCTTGATGGGTTGTGAATGGTTTGTTGCTGAGTGGGAAATCGGTTCAAGAGAGATCAAGTCCTAATGAATATATTATCTGTGCAGACTAGCAAAATGGCATACAATATGAAAAATATTAAAAATGATGATGAGTTAATAGCTGCCTTAACACAACTGTTTGATAATTTTAAACAAGAGCAAAATGCTAGGTTTGATGAGTTAAATGCTAGATTTGATGAGCAAAATGCTAAGTTTAATGCTAGGTTTGATGATATGAAGCAAGAATTTGCTGAAACATTGAGTGATAATCATGAAAATGAAAACAAATTGAAGCAGGATGATAGTAGTGTTAAGATACAGGATCAACTCATTCAAGTTTCTGACAATGTAGGCCTAGTTACTGTTGTTGAAAAAGTCAACCTTAATGAGATAGTAGAATTGAGTAAAGAAGTAGGTAGGGAGTTGTCTTCACTGAAAGTCAACTATCATGAAAGTAATATTGCTACATTGAAGGTTAGGAAAACTATTAACAAAGTGAATGATTACATGAGACAGGTTTCTGTAGAGGTTAGGAACAATGTAAACAAAATAAATGTTGCTTTGAGTCAAGTTGATGAGTTCAACTTTCAACTGAGAATTGAAAAGGTGTATGCAATGCACTCTCAAGTGAACATGACTAACTTTTGTAGGCAAAACGGCTTTGTTGAAACAAATGAACCCATGAATAATAAAATCATGTTCTTGAAGAAAACAAAACGCAAAGTCTCCATTGATGTGTTAGTATTCAAAGGTTGTTTCAAGTTGCTTACTTACAAGATGATGACTGTGAATCACATGATGGAAGGGTATTCCCCAACACACAATGATTAGGAATCCTGTGTTATGCCGGGATTCAGAATAGCATAATCGCTACACAGTGTATGGTAAGAGTCCATAATTGTGTCTTTTTTCTTTCCTGTAGCCTATTTTTCTTGGCCCTTAATCTTTTCAATTTTCGATTCTTTCCTGTCTTTGTGTAATGTTCAGTAAAATTCTTCTATGATGCATATCTTAACCAATCTTGTCCATAGTCATTTAAATTTGTATTCTTCTGAAATAATTTTAGAAATAGTAGCTTATTTTCCTAATCTTTAAATTGTTGATAAAACTTAACTTTTCTAAAATCTATCCATTGTTGTGTAAATAATTGTTTGCTTGCGGTATATTTTTTCATCATGTATTACATATTTTAATCATGTCTATTTTTTTTAGGTATTATATTAGGTAATTAGGTTTTTCAGAAAATTTTGTCCCATGTTCTCATCTTTCATTGCATATTGTGCCATAAGCCATATGTAATTAGGTTATAGTTTTCTTCTGGGCTTTTAACCCATTTTGCATTTTATTTTTTCTTTGCTGTCCAATACTTTGGATTTTTGGTAGACAAGTAGGTGTGATTCTTTTAGAGGTGTGGGCGTGAACCACATACGGCTGGACTTGATTATCTGACCTACTTGTTTGCGATATAAAAACCTTAAGACTGCAACATCAAATGTTTGTAAAACCTTTTGCATACTTTTGTTTTTGTGGTCCGATACTAGAGTCTGCTATCACATTGCCTTACAGACATCTAGGAACTTTCCACCCAGTCACAATAGTCAACATTTTTTCCTTCACCAGTTGTTTTTGTGGGAGTGATAGCTCACAATTATAACAAATTAGAGTCATACTTGGAATTTACAAAATTCCATAGTAGTATATTTTATTAAATATACTTCCTCATGAAAGTTCAGTACTGACATGTAGGATAGGCTCTAATTAATCTTTCTCTTCTTTGTATTGTTTTAGGGAATTTATTTACCCAGTTTTCTTTTTCTCTTGTTTGTATTTTTTAGGGAACTTATTCACCCATATTTCATCTTGATCATCTTTGTATTATAATCTTGAAATGTTTGTACTTATTATACAGTCTTTAAATTTTAAATTATTTAAAAAAAATAAATGGTTCAATTTAAAACGTTTTGTTATATTATTAATTGAAATAAGTTTTTGTGATTGATATCTTTTTCAAAATTTTTAAAATTGTTTGTTCTATAAATTTTGATATGATTGATTATCGTTTGAAATGGATGCTGGAGTGTATGTAGAATTTTTAGTGGGGTTTGTTGATTAGAATTTTGCTGGTATGTGATTGTTTTTTGAGATGGAAACCCATTATTGCCTAAAGAAGGAATAACAGAGGTTATGACTTAGAGAGGCAGTAATGAGATAATATTTTTTGTGTTGATTACTTATGTTGATTGCCATAGATGCAAAAATAATGATTAATAATGTTGATTGCCATAGATGCAAAATGATGATTAATTATGAATATTGTTTGCCTTTGAAGCAAAATATTATTGATGTTTTGAATGGTTTCTTGTTTAATGATTGATAGTAAAGTTTTGTCATGAAATGTAGTTTGTGTTTAGAACATTGAAGAGTCGAAATAAACTGTAGTATCCGACAAACGATGATTAACAATATTAAATAATTTGCTTTTTATACAATTTATGAACAAAAATTAAAACTAAATAATTTCGAAACCCTGAATGATAAATCATAAATGTGAAATGAACTTGCTATAAATGAAATGTTATATTAAATGATAATGAAATGCAGATATATTATGAAATGATTGTGAATAGAAGATCAATTGTCTGGAATTATTGAAATATATATTGAAATTAATTTTTGTTGTGATGATCTGATGTGTTTTACAATTTTGATAATGATACAGGGTGTTATGAAATTCTATTTCTATTTTGAAGAATGGATTAAAATTTGATATTTGAACAGTGGATAGATGAAAATGAATTTTTTTTAATTTATCATTGATATGTCCATATTTCACAATTTATGTATTGCTGACTGTATAATAGGATGTTAACAAATTTCAATTTCATATATATTTAAAAATAATTTTTATGTGTATTAGATTGTATTGATAGCCTAATCAAAGTTTTTCTTTTTAGTTTATAAGCATTTTAAGATAACAGGTACAGCACAGACATTAACATTGAAATAGTTATCATGTGAATCTCGAAATCAGCAACAAGTGAACGCCATGAAGAGTGTTAAGAACATTGGGTGATTTTCGAACTAGTGTGACATAACTACGCCAATATCTACGCCAAAATCTACGCTGCAGCCTACACTAATAACTACGCCAATGTCAACACCAATATCAACACCAATAACTACGCCAAAATCTACGCCGATGCCTGTGCTGATGCCAACGCCAATATCTACGCCGATGCCTGCGCCGAAGCCAATATCTGCGCCAATGCTGATGCCAAAATCTGCGCCAATGCTGATTCCAATGCCAATATCTACGCCGATGCCTGTGCCAATACCAATGCCTGCGCCAATGCTGATGCCAACAACAAAAATCAACGCCGATGCCTGCGCCAATGCCAATATCTGCGCCAATGCTGATACCAATGCCTATGCCTGCGCCAATGCTGATGCCAATGCCAAAATCAATGCCGACACCAAAGCATACGCCAATAACAATGCCAACGCTTATTGCTGACTTTGTATCTCAAACTTCAACACTACTGCATTACCTGGAGGTAATTGTCATCCATATTCACATTCGCAACTTTGAATTCAGAAGAACAGTCACAGTATCATGAAAGAATTGATTCAAAAAATCCTCTCCTAAATTAATCCTGTATGCAGAACTCTAAACCTTGAAAACTGAAAATGTCAAAAAACCAAACCTTACCTAAATTAAACCTCACCTAAATTAATCCTGTATGCAGCGTCTATCTCTTTTCCAAAAAACGAATTACATTGTCATTTCAAGCCTGAAATTTACATTGTATAATTACAAATATGATACAAAATTTATGTGACTCTGTATTGAATTTGGAATGCAGCCGTCTACTACAAGCATGAAGCAATGCTAACTGAGATGTCACCTGTATCGAGTTTGGTATGCAGCCGTCTACTACAAGCATGAGGCAATGCTAACTGAGATGTCACCTGTATCGAGTTTGATATGCATCAGTCGACTACAAGTATCAGCCCAACACTACGTGCATCCAGATCAGCCCAACACTTAACGTCATCACATTGGAGTCACACTTAACTGAAAATCATACTGAGTGCCTTAACGGACTGTTTTCCAAAATGTGCATCAATAAAATCAACCGCGTCAATAGTGAAAGAAATGAACATTTTTTGATTTATTGAAATTTTATGTGAAAATTAAATGTAACAATTCATCAATTCATTTAAAAATAAAAATATATAATAATAATAATGAATTTTTTATTCAAAATACTAAATTTTTTTTTATGCAATAAAAAAAAAAAATGAATTTTTCTATCTATTAAATTTATGTGCAATTTCAAAAAACTATTCTTTACATATTAAACTTTCTGTTGAGATATTATCCTTTAAATTATAAAGCTAAATCAAAAGTAATATTGATATTCTATATTTTGAAATATTGTTTGGAAACATATAACAAACACTATTGATGAATTTTTATAATAATTTTCAATATTATTGGATGACATGTATTGTTTTTCTAGAAAAAATTGTTACTGTTCTCAAATTTAAATTTCAACAATTTTCATTAGGGTCAATGTAAATTTTTTTTTTTATTTTCAAACAGTAAAATTTTTTTATGTCAAGAGGGGGGTATTTGTAATATTACATTTTTTCTCACATTTGAATCGAATCTTCAATTCGAGATCTATGGAACTTTATAGTAAATATCAGAGTCATCAATAGATGGACAAACTTTTTGACGGAGAATTTATTATCGTAAATGTTTGTTGCTTTGTTCCATGGTGTCACCGAGGCAGGGTTAACAAATTACTAGATAAATGGTTTATTTAAATCGAGATATATATAAAAATTTAAAATAACATTTTCAAAATAAAGTTTTATTGAGAACAGATGTAGAATGTGAATTCTAAACTTGTAAGTTATAATTTTTTGGTGACGTGTCTGTAAAAATCAATACCGAACAAGGCGTTGGCTTGGTGACTTGCAACTTAGGTTTTTTCCTGTTCAGGCCTCTCTAGAAAAATGGCTGGCTACAAGTGTTGTTGTGGAGTTTTGCTCTGAATCATTTTCATTTATTAATGTTTTAAATTGAGTTTTATACAAATTTTTGTGTTCTGTTTTGTTCATAATAGCTATTAGTGTAGTCAAGCCAATAGCCACTGTGTTTCAACTGTAAACTAGATAAGTATTTTAGTTCGTAGTTACTCTAAAAATAATTAGGCTTAATATATATTTCTTTGTGTATTTGTATAAATTCATCTGAAGATTATAAGTTAATTTGCTCTGAAAACTGGATTTCTCATTCATAGGCAATAGATCCATTCACAATTTATCAAGAATCTATTTCATTGGAGCCGACAACTATCCTTAGGTTGATAGGTGTTAAATGCTATTCCAACCGTTTAAGGAAAAATTGGTAGCACGGCAGCTAGTATAAACTACTTCGATCTAGGAAGAATCAATGTACATGCTATGACGTCATTAATTAGTTGTGGGGCCTGAAGTAATAGTATTGCTTCTACTCACTCAAGAGTGTTTAGAAAGGGCCTAGTGTCCGAAAGCGCTCGTTCCACAAACGTCAGTAGAAGGCAATAGCTCTTATTTATAAAAATCAGCCAGCTATTATTATACGTCGTAATTTGAGTATTCAAAAGTGATAATTAACAAGCAGTTCGTAATGGAAAGAAACATTGATGAGTTTTACTTTATGATCTTACTACTTTACCCAGAGAGTACAACAGAATGTTACACTCTATAGCCTACTCAGTCAATGCCACCCATTATTATGACTGGATTATTGAAATGCAATAGCTTAACGAATAGAAAGGATTTGACGTATCAGAATTTTAACAACATAATATATATCAATGATATATTATTATCGATAACAGAATATCTTATACAGTTCTGTATTAGAGGGAAAAATAGGGGTTTCATTCGAATATTGGAGCAATAATTATTCATAGATTGATTGGGATTCAAACAAGAAACGTATGTCTGTCATTGAATGTTCATACACTTCCAATTAAATTTTATTCCAATCACATGAATCAAATTTCATTTTTATATATGATATCAATCCATTCTATATTCACAAAGATATTTAATATGAATTTTCTCACACTGGTTAAACTCTATTCCAAATTTATTCTTTTCAAACCCAGTTCAAGCATCAAAGCTTGTTTGTAATCAGTAGTTAATCATTTTAATTATAATAATTTTTCAAATATGCTAATTTTGATATCTGGTGCGTGAATATTCAATTTTATCTTACAATAATTTACATACAATTTACACGATGATGAAATATAATATCAATAATTTCAGTATGAGCATTAAAGTATTTACAGGAATTAAAAAAAAGATCAAAATATTTCTGATCTTCCAATGACAATCACAACATTCATGATCTATCAGAAAGGACAAATAAACATGATTTTAAATATTCTATGATTCTCACCAAATCATCAAGTGAAGAGTATCAAGATAGTGAACTTGTACTGTGCATAATACTTATGCATAATACAATTGTGCATAATACAATACTGTTCATTCAATTCAATATAATTGGTAAATTGTAATGCATATGTATCAATAAACTATTGACTAGTTGCAGCTAATTCACAACATTATCCTGGAAAATGATGATGAGAATGGATACATTAACAATATATACATACTTTGGTGATTTGATATTTACAAAAAAACTTGATAATATTCTATTGAAATGAGATTTTCAAGAGATCACTTTCTTCACAAGGTTTCATATAGGTCTTTCACAAGTCTTCATTATTTTGTCACGTCAAAAGTCAAAACATACCATAATCACTTGTAAACAACATGAGTCATCGCGTTTGCATAATAAATCAACAAGTGTATAGGTCTAATAAACCAATGCCACTTGAAAAGTTGGTGGAAAGGTCCTAAATTCATTTAGGAGAACCTTCTGCACTGACAGTCTCACAGCTCAAGCTCGGTACTTTGCTGTCATATGATGGCATTTTTATCAGCGCCGTTCATGAATGTGGTGAGGGTGATCTCAGTGGGGTCGGCATGCCTTCGCATAGTGCTCTGGTGGCCGGGGGCAGTCGTGGTCGAGTCCCACCCTCGCCGGGTCACCGTCCTGCGCTGCGACCGACTGCGCCTCGAGCCCGGCCTTCGCCAACAGCAGAACAAGTAGCGATCGAAATGCTTCCTAAACGTTCCCGACACGCAGTACAACGCTATCGGGTTTATGCACGAGTTGATGAAACTTAGACAAAACCCAACAATCCTCAAGTAGTTCCAGAAGCTGTTGTAACTACTTTGAGCATCCGGATAGTAGTAGAACCAGAGCATGAACATGTGATGTGGAAAGAAACAGACTGCAAATACAACCACAAAAGTGAGTACTGTTTTAGCAACTTTCTTTCTCGCTCGCACTTGTCTCACTTGACATTGCATTTCGCCTGGTATATTCCTTGTGCTCAAAATCAGATGCCTCGCCATAAGCGAGTAGAAGAATGCGATAATCACAAGCGGTATGGCGTAGTAGAAGAGGAACTTGATAAGCACTACAGTTTTCGGATACATGGGGCCCCATTCCACAGGATATGGGTAACATACATGAAACAATACTTTATTGTTGTCAGTAAAATCTCGTATGTAGGATGTTATTGCAGCAGGCACGGCGCATAATGCAGCTAGCAGCCATATTCCACATGCTATCATAATAGTGCAACGAGTAGCTCCTCTTCCACCAATTGAAAAATTGCCCATGGGATCAACTATTGCGAAGAATCGGTCAGCACTGAGCGCTGTGAGAGTGAATACTGATACTCCTATTGATATGTCTTTTGACGTCTCTGAAAGTTTGCAGATGAGCTCTCCATAGGGCCAAGATTCGAAGGTGTATACAGTTGATGTGAAGGGTACACAACTGAGAATGACCAGAAGGTCACCCAATGCTAAGGATAGTATATAGGTATTTGGTACGTTACGCATATTTCGATGACGTGCAAATATAAAAACCAGAGTTCCATTCCCAACAACACCGACTAAAAATATCAGAGCGAATATTACCGGTACAACATAAGTCTCAGGGCGATCTTCTAAAGGGATCACTGTCTCACTTGTAGCGTTCAATTCCATAGAATCAGTTTCATTTTGTTGAGTCTCCATATTTCTCTTCAAAGCTTATATAACTTCACGTACGAAACAAACTCATCAAGAACAAACTTTGTATGCATTTCGTCACAGCAATCTTGAGTTGTTGCCGGTTCATTTCTATTCTTTGTTGTTTGATAACCTGTACATTGTTATTTCATTATGGATTTGATCAGAGACTTGAGATCTCATCTTCTTAACAAACACGTCAAGAGTTTCAGTGAGTTTTGTGTAGAATAACTTCAAGTTGTTTGATAACAGCAAGTCGAGTATTATCGACTTGTTACATCAACAATGCTGCGAGACGCTTACTCCATACTCCACAAGCAGAAAAGTTGGAAATCTGAAACAGAGAAACACAAATTTCTAAAATAAAACATAAAATAGTCTCTTCTCAATTATAAATTTCAATGTATGATATCTTCATCATCATAGCACAGACAAGGCTATCTTATCTGTGATCTTACGTGCATGGATTGGGTTATTGCAAGTTCCGACTCACAAATGGCTTATATGTAAAATAAAATTATTTTCAAATATAACATACTTTTATACATGAATTGCAAAGCATTCATTGTCATCTCCTGGTTTCCAATATAAACCTTTAGTGGAAACCTTTTGCAGGCAGTTTTCTACAAACCACCTCCACCCCCTTGGCACAGGGGGTAGAAGTGAGGACTTTTGATATGTTTACCCCCTCACTATCCTTAAAAGAGCTGCGGGGTCAAAAATTGTGTTCTAAACATTCCCCTCTATAATCTTCCGTTGAGTGGACTATAATTGCATGATGATATAGGGAAATGGCATAGCATAGAAGACATTGGAGATTGGATGTTCAGTTCCTTAAGAAAAAGACTTCTATCGAGAAATTTTCATTGTTAATTTTATCATCTATCTATCTATATATATGAAAGCGAAATGACACTCACTCACTCACTGACTGACTGACTGACTCACTCACTCACTCGCAGAACTAAAAATCTACCGGACCAGAAACGTTCAAATTTGGTAGGTATGTTCAGTTGGCCCTTTAGAGGCGCACTAAGAAATCTCTTGGCGATATTTTAACTCTAAGGGTGGTTTTTAAGGGTTTAAAGTTCTTTTAGCATGTATATTCTTCTTATTCCAATATCTTAAAATTATTATAATTGAAATGTCCATACCATATGTTAATATAGAACTATAATCTAGAGAGAGTACCTCTTCGAAACAGTGGTTAACTGGTAACTGAATTGATAATTTTGTCAGGTTGGCATTAAGTTGAGTTGACTTTGTTAGGTTGGCACCAAGTTGAAGATTGAAATGCATTTATCCAGGACCTCCTAAATACCAATTTATCCAATTAGCCAAAATTAGCGTTTTCTCAGCTTTTCTGCGTTTCCTCACCTTTTTCAATAATTGATGGAAATATGTTTTAAAAATTCAGTACACAGGTTTATCTGAGGTTGAAGAATTTCGTTCGCCAATATAGTAACAGGTGTTTTTCGTGACATAAAATTGACATAATACGTTCAAATTCGGTACAGAGGTTCCGCTGAGGTCTACATGCAGGCGAGCGAAGCGAACCCGCTGATCTCATTTTTGGACGATCTAGTCGGGGGTCCAGGGGGCGGAGACCCCTGGCTAGACGGATATGGCGAGCGAAGCGAGCCTGACGGCTAGTATAATATATGGAGGAGTATGCTATGATATGAATATAGAGAGTATGTTAGCCTACGTATATTGCTAAGAGCTCAGAAACCACTCAATATCAGTCCATCCTACTCTCCATACTCCTTAAAAATGATAGGAGAATTGATGAGAAATATTAATTCAATAAGGAGCTAAAATTGATTGAAATATCTGAATGTCTCTAACTCTATCTGAAAATTGTACGCACTCTATCATTGCTTTAAGAAGATCGAAGAAGTATTCTCTCGGAGTACTTAAGACTAAAATTATATTGAGCCAAGTCTGTTATTGATCAAGACATCATCATCATCATCATCCAATACATTATTTTCTCATCAATATTAATGAAATACTCTTCTCATCCACTTTGTTGTCTTCTCAGGACAAATGCTGCTGTCATCGGACTCCAGGATGCGAGAAATTCGATTATCGCTGAGAAAACTCTCGTTTCGTTATAGGAGCTGAACTTTACAAAGTCTACAAAGAAATTTCGCAAGTTCACATGCAATGGGAGATTGTCACAATGAAACTAACGATTAACAGTTGTATTATATAATCCCAACATGATATAAAATATTCTGAAGCAGAATACAAGGTATGGAAGAAAATGATCATCGAATGTAGCTGTCTAGGAATTATAAAAAAACAAGAGTATGACCTAGTTTGTGAAGTGACAATTTGCATTGGTATTCTGGTATGCAACGTTACTGCAACTTGAACATCTTGAAGGTTTAATTGAACAAGCGTTAGCGAAGTTCTCATTTTTGACTTACTAGAGCCCAAAGTCGTTTTCTGTTTGTATGTTCGACAAGAACTTTAGAGAGAACAGAGAAGTGATCAGTCAGCTTCAAATTTTTAACATGAATTCCCTTTTTACAGGTCATGTTCGTTGGACAAGATTGTATCACTACTTCGTCCTTTTTCAGGATATAAAGATGACATTGAAAGTGCATATGAAAAAAAAATGTTTTGATTTATCATTTAACAGTCTGGAATTATTTGCATGCTATTCCTGTCATTTTTCTATTCATTCAAAGAAGCTGATGCTATTATTTGGCAGTTGTCACACAGACTGTCAGACAGATAGACTTTATGCGCTCTATTAGTGTTCACTAACACTACTTGATTATTCAATGTTTAGGTACCATACTCATTCATTCAATTTTCTATATCATTTATTAGTATCTTATGTTGAGATCATTGAAACGGATTGAGATATCGATGTGCGTGTTTCGCCATTTATTTTCCTATGAAATTCTGTATCGAAATCATGTATCACATGACCACCTTCCCATTTGAAATGAAGTTGGATTCAGAATGAAGTTGAATTCGAAGAAGTTGGATCCGAGATGGCGGACAGAAGTTTTAAAGCGACAGAAAGTTTTTTTCAATTGGAATAGGATTCCCATGGAACCTACTACTGTAATATCATACTTGTGAAAGATATATTTAGCTGTTTTATGTAGTTATTCTCACCAACACTGTAGTGTTGAGAATCTCAAAGATTAATTCAACAGTTCATGAGCGAGTTCTTCAACCCAGGGGTCTCTAGTAATTATGTCTTGGTTGAAGGATAAAAAACCTTCCTTCAAGCGCAAACTGTTTTAAAATGTATTATAAATATTGTGACTGTCATTAGTTATCCATCATCAGTATGGAAACTTTAAGATGAAATATTTATTGTGAGAATAAAGTAACAGCTGTTATTCCAGAAGTGAGTCTGAGTTTCTTTTCAAGTTTCAAAATTTTCAATAATTAATACAGTATTTCAAAGTTATCAGTAATGATTTGGTGGAATATTTTTATTGAAATTTGGTTATTAACTTATCTAAGTTCCAAATTCCTAAATATTTTGGACTAAATGTTTTGAAGTAATAAACATAACCTATTTTTGGAAAATGTCTATCCAAATTTGGGAAAGGAACAGTTTTGGGCTTAAATCCTGTTGTTTCTTTCCCAATCATTCATAGTTGAGAATTATATTGTATTTATCAATGTAAAAATAGAATAAATGAATAAAAATAAAACAAATGAATGAATTCATTCGTGACTCTTGTGAAATGTTTTTTCTCATCTATTATCATTACGAAGAACATTATTTGACCACATCAATAAGTTTTACCAAGGCATAAAATACTATTTTTATTACCATGGGTGCTACAATGCTTGATCAGAATGTGTGCTGCATGCTTCATTAAATATTCCGAGTTTGTTAGATATTCATTCTTTTCAATTATTGTGCTTGAATACTTCAGAGCGTTGTCCGCTTTATTTTTTTTCGTCAAAATACTGTAGAATTGAAGAGAAATGACTGCTGAATTGAGTTATGACTGTGAAATATATGAAATTGAATTGATTGTTGAGATTGGGAATTCCATTCCGTTTATTTTGTAAATGTGGGGGATCCAGCACGCGGACTGTATCTTTTACATGCCTGCGTGTATAGAGCCTACTCATCAGCTTTATGCTAGAACCAATACTGGTTGAAGAGCATTTCATGTTCAAGCTTCAACATCAACTGAGTAACTGAGTGTAAACATGTTCCTATTTAGGCCTACCCGCCCTCAGGCGGGAGGTGTACACAGCTAACGCCGTATATTTAACTAATACTGCTCTGCATAGTACAAAAACAAGACCAGATTTGTTTCTACTTAGATGGTTTGTTTGTATTCCTCACCTTCTCAGTATCATCCAATAAGGCTACAAATCTCACAACCGGCTGTTATTTCCATCAAACCTCATGACTGAAACAGCGCTAGCTGGAAAAGCAAGACAATTATTTTTGTACTACAAGCATAGTGGTGCCAGACAAGCTACGTATTAAAAACTTTAAAACTTATGAACATGTCTATTCTAAGACGTATTTGTGTAATTCTGTATAAATATCCATACTACTGAGAATTTGTCTATGAAGTTGTGATTACTTGCTAACATTCATGTTGTTTAGTCTTTATAACCAAATGGATAGAATTTTCAATCTCAGGTTTCACATACATATTCCCATCACAATCATCTAGTTTTAAAATCGTGTGTTGTTCTTATACGAATTAGTATAGTTGGATTTCCTGTTGAGGAATATATTATTTTTTAGGTGAGAGACGGAGTAGTGTGATTTTTTAGGAGAAAATTATACGTTCGTATGAACCTGATAATGAGTTACCCAGGATTATAGGACAAGGAAAAGTTCGCAAAATTGAATTAATTCCTGTTTATCATTCACGAACATCCATATCCAAGATAGATATTAGCAAGAATACTAATACTGAAACTGAAAGAAGTTGAAATTTTCATTTCAATGACCAGTGGTGTAACTCTTCTTGGCTATCATGTATTTCATGAATATTGGAGAGTAGGCCTATGTTGTAGCCTCCATTCAGATGCAGTTGTCCAAACGGTCATCGGTCAGCCTATTTCTATTTCATTTGTTTCTTATAATTTTCATACTTGAAAAAGATGCTTCACACAAAAATGTAGAGTTGAACATTGCCCTAATTTCAATGCAACTCTAATCGCAATTGGATACTTTTCTTTGGGGACTGGAGGCCAGAAATGTCCTGTGGTATAGCGAAAGACAAGGTAATTTAAAAAAAAAAACACTTCATTTAAACTCCTCCAAAAAACATTTGCTTGGAAATCAAACAACACAAAGCTTGGAAATCTCCTGCATCAATCCCTGCAGAAGGAGAGAAGATGAACTGTGCCTCAATCAATATGATTTTGAAATTTTGGAATCGTTGTCTCAACTAATAATTTCCACGCATTCTTAGTTAATGCTGGGGTGTTTTAGAGGATTATTCTCTAACAGACAAAGCATTGTGTCTAGATTTTTTTTGTTCTTAATAATAACGATACATCCCAAATAATTGCACCAATCATTACTACTAACACGAGCCACTTAAAATTACTCTGTGTCGCGATCGACTGTTTAGCTGTATACTATAATAATAATAATAATATCGAGTGACCTGGCTGGCTCAGGTCTGGTGTCAGAGTTTTCAGGTTGCAACTGATAAATTTCAGGGCCTCTGACATGACCTAACGACTGCTTTTTAGGCAGCTGTATACTGTATACTGCATACTGTATACTGTATACTGCATACTGTATACTTTATACTGTATACTGCATACTGTATACTGTATACTGTATACTGTATACTGTATACTGTATACTGTATACTGTACTAAGATCCACTGCTTCAGATTGTAACTATGGTTTTACCTGCCGTGCAAATAAGTAGAGTGGACTGAGGCGCTGCAGTCTCCAGTATGCTAGAGCTGCCTAGTTATTCTGGTTGTTCATCATCTCAATCCATCTTCCAAGCACAAAACAATAGGAAGATGGTCGTGATGGAACCATCCGCGAAAAAACCCAATCTATTTCTTGTTCGAGACGTGAATCTCAGCATTGTGCTCCTCGTTAGTACTACGTATCATTACCAATGTGATCCCATCCGCAATTGTGATGATCGGCAATGTTATATTCGGCTGATGATGGTGTACAACCCCAAACAATTCAGGCAATAATTTGTGGAAAGGGCACTAGTTGGAGCACTACTTGGGTTTGGCTGAATCGAGTGTTCCTCCAACCACAGAGACGAGACAATTGCCTGTGATATCTGGGCAATAGCAGGCAGGCAGCAGGCCTATGCATTGGTGTGAGTGAGTGGCAAGATTCGCGTCGCATTCAACAAAGCGCGCTCCGCTGACAGACAGAAGCTCATTACGCGCGTCGTGTGATGTCGCCTTCGTCTGTCCGCCTACCACTGCACAGTGCACACCACAACAACCATCAACCACCCCTACCCTTCCATGTTCATTTGCTTTGTTCTGCCGCAAACTCGTGTATCTCTCTCTCCTATCCGAATCCGATTGAATGTACCCTCAAACTCCACTATCAGCGATTCTCTGCACTCTCAAACTGATCGAACCACCCAGAAAGCATGAAAATGGCTAGTAGGTTATGTATCCGCCAGCGATTCAACCGCTATATACTCCATCTGAATATTCAATGTTATCGGAGATAATATAATGTTTTGCTCTTTCAGGGCTTATAACACTCCAGCAATGTATCATAAAAACTTATATGCTTATCGTTTGTTTGTAAAGCTTTGAATTCTCTTTGAAATGATGTATTATTTTACTATTCCAAGTTTTCCTTTCATTGTTATAGCAGCTTCAATGTAGGGGGTGAAATTTTCATTGCTGCAGCAATTGATCGTTTGACACTGACATTTGAAATGGGTGGCTGTGACATAATTTTCGACTTTGCAACTCAATTTGGACAGGTAAGTAGGTGAACATAGCAAAAGTGCGCATCTTTATCCGCTCTGTTGATGGTGTGGAACCGCTGAGTTGACACTTGTTACAGCATTGAAAATTTCACCCCCTACATTGAAGCTGCTATAACAATGGAAGGAAAACTTGGAATAATGAAATAATACATCATTTTAAAGAGAATTCAATGCTCTACAAACCTACGATAAGCATAATTTTTATAATGCATTGTTGGAGAATTATAAGCCCTGGAAGAACAAAACATTGGATAAAAACCTTTAATTTTAACACACCTTCAAGAGCTAATATCTCGGGAACTGTTGAGGATTTCACGAAATTCCACGAATCGAATAGTGTTGAGAATTTATGAAGCTTCATTTTTGAATGATTAGTTATGTCTGTCGAACTCATTGTTCTCAAGATATGAGCGTGGAAGAAAAACGCTGAAGAATGCAATTTTTAAATCACCCCTTCCCCTTAGAACATGAGTTCTCAAACATGAGTTTTTGAAGTCAAAAATTCTGTTTAAAACATTCCCTTCAAATTCCTTGTCAATTGGTCTATTGTTGCAAAAATGGAGATTTCACACTCAACACTAAAGCTGCTGCAAAAGGAGTAGGAAAATTTGTGAAAGTGTGAAATCATACATCAAATTGAAGAGAATTCAATGATTTATAAGCTCATAATCAGCATGGATTTCTTCGGTCGATTATTATAAAGTTATGAAAGCAAAAATAGAAAAAAATGGTGGCAAACGTGTTTTTTCAAAAATGTCAAACCTTCAAGAGCAAATATCTCGAAAACTAGAGGAGATATGGAAAAGTGGGATGAATATTGTAGGAAATTTATTATGTAAGCTTCAATTTGTTATATGACAGTTGAGTCATTAGGATGCATAGTTACTAAGTTTTATGCGAGAAACCAAAAAATTATACCTTTAAACCACCCCCATCCTCATAGCACAGGGGGTAGGGGTGGGAATTTTGCTATGTTTACCTCCTTACTACCCTAAACAGAACTGTGGGGTCAAAAATTGTCTTCCCAACTTTTCCCTCTATACCCTTTTTTGACCATTCATTGCCTGGACTAATAGGTGTATTCAGTTCCACGAAAATATGATTTGGAAATTGCTTGAAAATTGCTAATTACATTCGAGCACAATATTTTTCTGCTGTTTGCTTCATACCGTAGAAGTGATATATCGTTGCATGGGAGAAGTAATGCGATATCAGTTTGCTGTAAATATTGAGAATATTGATTCATTAGTTCTTTTCGTGGATGCAAGGCCTCATATTCTCTTGAATGGGATCTGGGAAACGTTTATTTGTACTTGAAAGTGGAGAGATATAGAAGAATAGAGAGAAAATAATAGAGTTCTAGAATTATGTTCCCACACTTATTACAATGATATGATATTGTTTTTAATAGTGTGTATTCATTTTTGTTATTTTCAATGAAATTATTTATTCCTTGAAAAGTATGGCATTAATTTTTCCATTACCATAAGCAATAGGGCACTCACAGCTCAAAAAATAGTAGGTGCAGATTCACCCCTACGAAGCATTTGTAACGGGAAGATCAAACGTGATCTGTACTCGAGCATCTGCAATGAACAGTGGATATTGGTGTACGATTATTGGGAATTGAAAATTATCCAATCCAATCCTAGATTATGTTCATAAAGTAGTGTATTTATTTTTATATTTATTTCTCTTTTCGGTATACCGATGCATCAAGCTGCATCAGAGTCTAGTAGTTTTTATTATCAGACTATCTGAGAATAATTCACTTTCATTGTGAATTTTCGATTCTCTTCGGGGATGATTAGTTTCAGGAGAGAGATTAAACTTTTCATAATAATAGAGAGTTGATATAATATGGCCAAATGGTAATTCTCTCTGGAGAGTTCTTTCTTTGCAAATCTGAACTCAAACCTGGCTGGTTTATCTTCTTGGAATCTAATCTGCGAAAAGAGCATGCTTGGTTAATATGCAATTTCACTGCAGCATCTTGGACTACCGCGGCCCGAGTACTCAACAGGAAATCTCGCTTAGAAATAGGCGACAGTAATAACTTCAAGTTAAAGTACGACGAAAGCACTCAAGACACTGACCTCCTCTGTTCCCAACCCACCTGCATTTAATCATATCTCATCCTCTTGAGATGGAAATGATGTTCCAGAAAATCTAAAATTGTAATATCGAAAATTCTGCAGGAACTGACTAGTCAGCCATGTAAATGGCAAGGGAATGAGTACCTGATTAATTTCGTGTACGAGGTAGCTTTGTAATTCCAATCTTCCCACATTTATCCTATGGTGACTGTAATCCATTACAATAAATCCAAGAAATTTATTTCTCTTGAAAGAAAGAGAAAATTAATAAAACCTTCTCACATAACCAAGTTTTTCAATATTCCCCAATGACTAAAAGAGTTAAAATTATATGATAATTTCAAAACTCTCCTCAACCCTATCTACAGTAGCTGTTCTATTGATATTTTTCTTGTGGTATAATGAGCCAGAGCACAACCATAATATAATTTTATTTGGAATATATTCTGTTCAGTGCGAGAAAAAGTGAAGACTAGCTCAAATATTATGAAACAAAATAATATACTCAAATACAATGCAAATGGTAAAAGGGAATCGATTAATTCACTGCTCAACGCATAGTTCAAAATGATGAGAATGATTTCTTATTTGTGTGTTAATTCTAGTATCAAGAACTTAGTTTAAAGATTGCACATTCAAATTCTAAAGGAGACTCGGATCTTTTTTTCGAGTTGACTCGTTTCTCCATTAACATATTCATAACAATCGTTCCTGCTATTTTTCGAAATATTTCCTATTTCATCTAAATTTTCCACAGAGGATTAGAAGGTGGTGAATTAACGCTTTTTGAAATCCCTGAAGAGAAATTTCCAGATAGAGGCTTTTGTTTGGAACACAACATTTCATGATGAACCGTTTTATAGGTCTGAGATTGCAAAAACGCTTCTCCTGCGGCCTCGAGAGAAAAAGCTATCTACTAGCTGTCGTTCAACGATGAATTGCAGTCTATCAAGTGCAAAATAACAAACTATGAATCTCAGACAAGCCCTCCGTGAGAACGATCGTTTCTCTCCGGAATATTGTACATAGAGTTCCATTCGTTTCACGAGTCATAGTTCGATTTTCTTGTTCTCTGTGATTTTATCTCTCAATATGTGAGCAATTCTGTGGGAGATTCGAGAGTTCATAGAGAAGAGGAATCATTATTTTCTAACGTTTAAATTCCAAACATAAGATGTCTTTGAGAAATGTTTCCTTTCGTCTGTAGATAATCTGCATCGCATTAAGATTTGTATCAACCATGAGATAATAACAATATTGTATTATGCTCAAGTTCTCAATAAGTATTCAATATTAGCACTATGATAATGAAACTTAATATGAATATTTTCAGAAAACTATTAAGATCACATTCAGTTAATATTGATAATTATATTTTATTTCGGGTGTAAGTATATTGATAAGAAATCCTTACTAATTACAAAAATTCACATGAAGGTTATTGGAAGGTAATAAACACTGAAGCTAATTCTGTTCACATGAGTTCATGTTAAGATTTATTTTTAAAACCAAATACATAGCTTAATTACAAAGCATATCATTAACATCAGTAATATTTCCATGCAGTCCTTTCAGCCATTGAGATTTCACTGAAAACCTTGATTTTCTATTATTATTTCTTTTCAGAATAAAGTAGATATTCCTGGTAACAGATGTTTTGATGTTTTATGAGTATAATTGTGGATTTAAGTGAAATTTAATTTAGGATTAATTGTATTTTGAAATTGATTAATTTGAAAAACTCAAAATTGTAGTAGTAAATCCACATTTTTCGGAATCAAAATGGTGTGTGAATTGAGTTATTAATTTTACATAACTTCTAGACTGTGTATTCAAAATTAAGGTTTAGAGCAGTTTTGGGCGAATGCCTGTTGTTTTCACCTGGATTGTATTTTTGTATAATTTATGAATGAATAAATATGAATATGAACCTCATAAAGCTCATGACTAGTCCTTACAGATAAAAATAGAGCATAAAGTAAAATTTCAAAAGAAATCCGTCATTAAAATCCCAATCAAGGAACTCATTCATCGAACTTAATGGTTTACTGGATCATGATGAGTAATAAAAAGCCCAATTAACTTCAATATTCATTAGCTCAGCCGGCAATTGCTCAATTAGTAAGCAGTGGGTCAGTTCCTATTTTATTACTGAGAAACTGCTTATTAACGAAAACCAAACAACTGGGTCGGAATTTCGTATGTAATACCCATTTTATATCTCATGCAATGTACAATCTGTATGATTCACAATTCTTTGAATTGAATGATCAAGCAATGTATTATTGGATTATTGAGCTACCTAGCTCAAATTATCTATAGGAATTTGCCGGACGTCATCAGGGAGGGTGAGGATTGCAGCGACGTGGTCTATAAAAGAGGTTGGTCGAGTGGCTTTTTGGCATAGGCTGGATTGGAAGTGAGGAACTGCTCCATTCACCGTACATCTAGTATAAATCACCAGCTCAATTTAATTAAAATATAACTTTTTCACTTCATTGCTGGTCTTAGGTTCCCTTACTCACCCACTTGTAAATTTATAATTAACTCTGCTCTGCTATTGATGATGTATTTTTTGAATAAACTATGAACAGCAGTTACTTTTTCTATTTATATGGGTTGTATAAAACATAAAGTTAATACTTCATAGCACAGATGTGCTACATGAATACATGTTACTCTATTTTCATGCAAGAACTCTCCCTCATTCACAGACGTAAGATAGTCTTCTTGGGGGAATTCCACGCCATCTATATACTAGCATTAATGTAATAATGTATCATTTTCTATTTCAATTTATGTATTCTATTTATAATTGAATTTATGAAATTTTACATTTTTTTTGTAATGCAATGTGGAAAATAAATTGATTTGATTTTAATTTGATTGTTAGTGTGTCATTTAACCATAATTCCATCCATAATATTTAATGATATATTATTCATTCAGATGTATCATTGATGTATGTTATAAATGTATGTTATTGAATTCATGAGCGTGCTGGATTTGGGTAGAAGCAGTGGAGCTGTATGTTCTGAGCTTCTGACCCGTTTGAATCCATGCGTTATTTCTAACTCTCTCAAACTTGGAGGCACCTTCACCTTTCTATCATGTTTCACCCCTGGGCAATGACATTGAAAGACGATATATCATAGTATGAACTATATGTGTACTTTGTTTGTAGTAATTAGTATTCGATTTGCATCAACCTACCTCAAAAATGGAAGAATTCCAATAGTTCATTTTTTTAAATTTCCCAGGATTGAGTTACTTCTTTGGTTCGAGTTCGAAGAATCACCATTGAAGCAGTACAAATATCCCTGCAAAACAAAGATAATAAGCAGCTATAGTCAGTGATTCAGGACTTGGTATGATCTATTATAATCACAATCATTACTGATGGAGGGTAGGAGCCCTGTGACAGGATTATTTTGTCATTCGTACAATTAAAACTCACTCCAAACTGTAGGCCATTCCAGCCACAGCTCCACTGTCAGTTGGGTTCCACATCAAAAATGCTTCACAGTCCGTGATGAGAAAATCATCACACGTGGACACGAGTAATTCAAATTCAACACGAACGTTGTTTCATTTACTCAAACATCGATCGAAGAGAGTGTCATCAATGACTCGTTGCAAAATTGAATCTGGTAGAAAATTCAAATGCTGTGAAAAAACCCAGGTTGGAAAAACATGATGTTCACTTTTTTGAGCAAGTGAGCTTATCGATGTCGTATGTTTCTCAGGGAAAAGCTTACAAACTTCATTCAGAATGATGCTTTGCTATTCATGTGATGAGTTTTGTTCTCTTCCATACAAATTCATCGGAAAATTCTTCAACTATTATTCCATGTTATGTTTAGAATGATTGATTTAATGTGCATGATATTTCTTTTTCAACGATATTGCCAATGAAAGGGCAAATTATTTCACCAGTTGTTTTCATCAATAAATTGATTAATGTTGTTTATTGTACATTGCCATAGTGAATTGAGGTGAAAATATTTCAAAATCTAATTCATTTTGCGATCAAATATTTATCCCGCATACGCAAGCTTCTTTTCCAATTACGAGAACTTTCGATTGATCTGTCATCTGTCGAATGAAGTGGGAATCAATTGGAATTGGAAAACGATATAGTTATTGTAATTGAAAATCGTGAGAGGAGAATAATAATATTATTCATGATCTGATACTGTAATGTTATTCCGTTGACAGTAGCCATCTCTCATCAATGCCTGAAATATCAATGATCAAGGAATGAGTAAACCCAAGGGGATAATATTAACTGAGTGTTGATTTATTTTTGACTGAACTTATCAATTGAATGGATAACCTGAGTAATTGGAGAAAACTGGTATTCAGTCACGAATATTCTGCCTACCACTTCCAATTAATTCCCTTCAATAATTATTTATAATTACAGTATTTTGATAAGATAAGAATTATTGCCAAACAGATTGATAAGAAAATATTGAAGCTTCACAAAGTTGAATTTCAATTCTAATTTGTCAGTCAGAGCAACCAGATAGTGAAAAGAAAATAGAATACATTTCTTTCAATGAATATATTGTTCTCTGATGCGACTATCATTGTTCTGATCAATTATATTGTTGACATAGACCTTAAAGTTGCTTGTAATCGCTCTTTTCATAGTAGCTATTGAAAGAAAAAATCAGTTGAGAAAACGAGATTGAGCAATTGGAATCATATTTGAAGAGGAAAATTATTAATTTAAGAACTGACACATTTGAATCTGAATGGAAAACTATATATACTTTTATAACAAGACTTATTTTCCAGAAACTACAAAAACCCATCCAAGTCTGACCCATTCATCAACTTTGAATTAAGAGAGATACCAGCTGAATCGTCCAACAATTGCCACAAACTCCTGCGTGACGAGGAATTTGAACGAGGAGACTTAAATGGCGACTAAAAATGACAGATGCATTAATTTGAATAACGACTCTCAACCAGTATAACTTGAACATGGAGGCTTATCAAATTTGTTCAAGAGTCTCGAAAACTCAGGTGCTCAAAATTCTCTCTTGTCACTTGATATTATTTATATGGATATTAAATTGATGAGATTTCATTTTAAAAACGATTTGAATGAATATTTAAGATATATAAATATATATATATATATATATATATATATATATATATAAATATATAAATATATAAATATATAAATATATAAATATATAATATATAAATATATAAATATATAAATATATAATATATAAATATATAAATATATAAATATATAAATATATAAATATATAATCTCTTTCCTGTATAGGGCTACTTGTAATATAAATATAAAGAAAATAATTGAAAATCTCAGTACCCTTTTTTAAAAATATTTTATCACGACATGTTTCGGTCAATTATGCCATTTTCAAGTGATATGAATTAAATAAATAAATACTAATGGAAGACTCTTATTTTGATCATATGTTAGTGTATTCATATGTTTTTATGAACTAGGACTGTAAATTTTGGGTTCAAATTCGCATGATTCTATCAAAAATGGGGTTATTGGTGTCTAATTGGATCAAGTTTATTATTTCATCTCTGTTTAATTTTGCTGCTTTATAAATATGAAATTCTTCTTTGACATTCAGTTTTTGACTTTTATTACCATGATTAAGTATTTTCATATTGGAATTTATATCTGTAAAATTTTGGCCTGAATCTATCAAGTGTTCAGCAAATGCCGACTTTTGTGTATAATTTTTAGATTTTAGTGCTTGGATATGTTCTCGAAACCTGATATGGAAATTTCTACCCGTTTGCCCGATATAGAATTTGTTGCAATCACTACATCTAAGTTCATAGATACCAGATTTTTTAAACTTATCTTGCTGTACATTTAAATTTGATTTCTTTTTTATCAGTTCGAATGCATTATTTGTTGTCCTATAACCTAGAATGAATTTATTTTTTGTGAAGGTTTTTCTTATAGCTTTATTAAATTTTGTGTTATATGGAACACAAATTGATAAATATATAAATATAAATATATGAATATATAAATATAAATATATAAATATATAAATATATGAATATATAAATATATAAATATATAAATATATAAATATATAAATATAAATATATAAATATATAAATATATAAATATATAAATATATAAATATAAAATATATATATATATAAAGAATATATTTGTGTTCCATATAAAACAAAATTTAATAAAGCTATAAGAAAAACCATTACAAAAAATAAATTCATTCTAGGTTCATTCTATAAATATATAAATATATAAATATATAAATATATAAATATTAAATATATAAATATATATAAATATATAAATATATATAAATATATAAATTATAAATATATAAATATATAAATATATAAATATATAAATATATAAATATATAAATATATAAATATATAAATATATAAATATAAAAGCTTCCAGGGATGAAATATCCTAGAACATCCACCTAACGAATCTTGAAACTTTAGTATGCAAGTATCACTTTGTTAGTTCTATTTCTTCACATCCTTTCATAAATCAATGGTTAATATGCTTAATCATACAGTTTAATCATTCATCTTTTTTAATGACAAGTATCAGTATGAACATACAGTATTTGGGCATCTGCAGAATCGATTACCATACCAGAAATATTATTATTGTTCCAGAATTTTTAAGTCACCTGAAGACTCGATAATGTCATCAGTGGTTTGCCCTACTACACGAAACATTATGGAATAGTAAGGGCAATAAGCATGGTTTTCGATTATTTCTATCATTCTGGACCTAAACTTGATTGAATTATCATAAAGTTGTGGCTGGTTACTAACTAGTATCACTATTGGAAAACATCATCATTATACGAGCAATAAGTTACTGATAGTATTCAATAGAGGAAGGAATATTCACATTTATCCATATTTTATTGTTTAATATATGAATCTTCATATTCATATTAGTCTAGAGTTATTATAGTGTTCTACATTTATTTGAGAGCTCCTCGTATTTTTGTTGGGGATTTTATCCTCCTCAAATGCTTATTTCTCCTTTGAAGTTATCAAGTTCAACGGCTATTTTTGTCTTATTCGAGTCCAAGTGAATGAGTAAAAACATTAGAGTTACAAGAATACAAAAATAATCTGTGTAGAAACATTAGAAATGGTCTGTTCCACAATAAGATTGAGCTTACCGGCTTTTTCAATTCCCCAGTCAAGAGATTGGATAGAATCTCTGCAAGTTTTCTCCCAATAAAAATTTCAAAAGTGGAGGAAGTTTGAATTGTTTAATAGAACCCGCTTACCCCTTTTCTTAAGTCGGCTCACGAGGAAACTTCGCCACAGAAACTTTCTTTTAGAAGCTTGTAAGTCTATCCTGAGCATCCTGCCATGCTCATAAGAATATCATCCAGAAACTTTCGAAATAATCCTTTGCACTGTCACAAGCTATTTTGAATGGATGTGGGACGGTTGACTTTGTATTCAGAGTCGGGCTCTGCAAAATCAATTCACAACAATGAACTAATTATATGACCGTTGATCTGTATTCAAGAGGCGTTATCATGGTTGACCACAAACCCTCGTAATGAAAATTAATCCATGAATGGAATTCGCCGTTTTGAGACTCATCCAATTTGCTCTGCATTGCTTTGTGAAGACTGCGGGGTGGATTCTCAATTGCAGTTTACACTATTCAAACGACTCAGAAATTGATGGAATTTCTCCCAAATTCCTTTCCAAACTCGAATGCAATTGTCACTGGCTTGTCGAACACAGCATCAAAGTTTTATAAACCTAATAGCACCAATTCAAGGTTACAGTATAATTTGTCCCGCTCCAAATAAAATAGGGAGCTGCTATTCAGCGCTCTCACCATTTTTGTTGATTGTATGTTATAGGATTCATCACACTGAAATCCACATTATGGAAGTGAAGAACATCCTATTATATGGATATAAATGAGTAATTGAATTTTTTTTGAATGCTTTGAATAATTGCATTTATTATAAATATAGGTTTTCGAGGTGATTGACAGCATTTAATTTGGAATTCCGTTCAATAATTATTCTATTTGAGTTTTCTGGGTCATTTCTTCATTATGTTTGTGGAAATAAATCATCCTCAGTAATAGTATGGGGCGACATTACTATAGGAGAGTTGCAATAGGTTAGTCTATGCTCAAAAAGTACAACTTCCCACTAAGATCCAGATTTTGCAAGAGGAAGTTGGCACAGACCAGCAATCTACCAGTAAAGCTGTATGGTTATGAAACTGTGTCCAACATCTGTTGATAAAAAATTCAAAGTGAATGGTTCGATAGCCGATCTCTCAAAGGCATTCGACCTTATCAATGTAGAGATCATGTTGAAAAAGCTGCAATTGTATGGATTCGATGGCGCCGTGTTCAGATGTTTTTTTTCCAACCTCAACGAAAGGTATCAGCAGGTTGTCATTGACTCTCATACCCATGAGTTCCATTCAGAATGGATGAAGACGAGAAGCGGGGTCCCCCAGGGGTCAGTACTGGGTCCTCAGCTTTTGATTATAAATAATAAAAAAATGTATTGACTTTCCATGTATTTATGTTCTAAACTACGAGCGTCGAGATGGGGTTTGGAGAGAAAAAAATATATATTGACTTTTCATGTATTTATGTTCTGTATTTCATTGACTTACGATATTGATAAGTCCAAATACCCCCTAATAGGAGGTCAGTTGATGATATAATAATAAAAACATGAATAAAACGTGGTCTTCAAACACATAACGAATTAGAAAACTCAGAACTACTATGAGAGGGATGTAGAAAAGTATCATAGGAGTCAAGCAAACAGATAGGAAGTCAAAATCATGGATAAGAATTCAAACAAGAATGGAAGATGTGGAGAAGATAAAATTAGTGGAGCGAATGGAATTGGGCTGGATACATTGTAAGGACAATCGATGGAAGATGAGCAAAAGCGATTTTGGACTGGCAACCAATTACCTACAGAAGAAGCATAGGATGGCCTCCATATAGATGGGACAACAATTCATAAGAGTGTGCGGCGGAGCAACGTGGCAACATGTTGCAAGAGAACGGTTAGAGTCGGTAGAGAATGAAGATTGTCTACGAGGAAGTATGGCTCTAGAGAAATTGAAAAAACCTACTCGAATGGAAAAGGATATTTTCATCCTTAATTTTAATGCAGCAGAAGCTCATTATTGCATACAGAACATTGTTTGTATTATGATGTATGATAACTATTACTTGCTGCATTTATGGAAATGTAAATATGTAAAAGAAATGCAAGAAGAGGGTTATTTATTAATTTGCTTAGTAATGGTATCCTTATGAGATGAATCAGAATCTTTGGTCATTGGATCCTTGGGTGGGATTCACAATCTATAACAAATCCATAATATTACTTTGCTTTACATCATGGATTTCTGTTGTTGGTTAATATATTTAACTAGACTATCCATTTTTCACAAATTATGATGAATTTTTTGAATGATCTATTTTCCACAAATTATGATGTGAATGAATTGAATGTTGATGAGAAAGCCAGTTTTAGACTTTATTTAAAATTTATTCAGATTACTTTCATGTGTAGGCTACTACTCATGCATTCACCTCGTAATCGAGTTGTAAGTGGAATAATAATATGTAACAATATACAATAGAGTTTAGAGAAAGATGGATGCTGATCCGAAACGGAACAAGAAAATATAACAGGGAAAATCCACTATTTTCCTGTTTTGAATACTGTTTCCGATCAGTCTGTGGCAAGCTTTGGCTTTTCCAATTTTCACTTTATAAATGGAATATTATGACTGTGTAGGATGCACGCATCTTTGAAATATGCATGTGTGCTTCAATTCAAATCCAGATCTCAATGTATTGAGCGGAAGAAATGAAATAGGCTATGATGAAAATTTTTACATAGACCCATCTGTAGTCTGAACTGCATTCAAGAGTCGGAGATTGAACATTCAAGTCCCTATTGATATTGATTGAAGCTCAGATTGGATCTACTTCCTTTTCCCCCTTAGTTCATTGACAGTATGCCATTCAGCGTTTCCGTGCTATTCTACTCTCAAGTTAGTAATAGAAGATCCTGCTGTGTCATTCATCTAGAATTTCCAGGGAACTTTGCAGAGACACACAGGTTATGCTTAAATTCTTCTGACTCAGATCCAAGGTAATATATATATGTAAGTCTATTGTTGTGTATAATGTCTTCTCGAATCATTTCATCATTCACTTGTTATCAACAACAATCTTAGACTTATAAAAAATTATGGAAATATAATAATCATATATCAAAGAACAAGCATTCTTTTCATTAATAGCCCCTAATATTGAAGATTCAATTGGTTTGCTGCATGGATGATACAGCAAGAATCTTACTATAAATGAATAAAGAGAATCTTACTATAATATTTGAACTATTGCTTACTGTTTCGCAATTCTTGAATTGGAATGAGAAGCTATGAAATAATATTATTTTATCAGTTTACTCGGTTTTTTCTAATAGATAAGCACTTGATAAAATATCATTTATTGGTGGAGTTAAAATTATCCTACATGCCTTTTATAATCACTTTTCTGAATATTTTTCAACTTTTCATCAATACTGGGACGTCTCTTTGCCGTGACGCCCTAGAAGGACACCTAGCTTATCCTAGATGTCACGTCTTTCTTCGATTACATATTATACAATATCGGGGACCGAGCTTCGCTCTGGAGTACAAAAGCATAAAAAATCTATTACAAAAGAAAAAATTGTAATAACATTCATACAGAAATGTTCTATCTAATCACAGTAAATTGAGATTAATTCCCAGAGGAATGCAAAAAGTTCCCTCACAAAGGCCCAGTTTCATAAAAACCGGTTAAATTTTAATCCTGATCAACTTCACGTGAACCAAATCAGAGAAGACCATTTCAAAAAAATGGATCTACTGGAATTAATCGAGATTTAAAATAACCCGGCTTTTTTGCAACCGGCACTAAGTACCTCATTGAATGATTACAAAAGTTCAACAGCTGAGTCATAATTTTGACACGAAAATTTCTAGATAATATTTCTTGCTGATTGATTACACAGCTGGAAATAATTCAGTTTCTCTCCCACACGCATCTTCGGTTTCGACAGACGACGAAATTATCATCTGTTTTCCCAAGGATGAATAATTGTTATCCTTTCCATGTCCTTCAGCGAGTTTTCTCAGGGATGAGACCTAGTGCAGTTGAATCTTTATATTATAAACCTACAATGTTTTGAATTTCGTGAGAATCGTTAGAGCCGTTTTCGAGATCCGGTGAAATACAAACATCTAAACATATAAACAGAAGTTGCTCTTTTAATAGTATAGGATAATATAAGATTACTTTATGATCACTGATTTCACATATGGCAGGAATAATATTTGGTCAAATTTTGTGAAATCACTGTGAAATTCAATTCAATTCAAACTTCATTACCTAAAGAACCAAACCATTACAAAGTTTGCAGTTACATGTACCTCAACCTAGTATTATGAGTCTCCTTTCAACTTTTAACACGAACAAGTGAAATCTAAAGCGCAAGTGCTGGAAATGAAACCTCTGGCATAAAAGTGGAATAAAATTCACTTGTTCGCCAGTAGGAGCAGCTATCCTTGTCATCTATGCCTAATTAGAACTCAAACAATGAGAATGTTCATAGCCTATACATAAAAATTTATAAATCACAAAAATATATAAATTATAAGAAGATATTTTAAATAGTTATCAAAATCATTGAATGGAAAGAATTTATAGGTTTCAAGCAAACAGCTGTATTGCTATCGCTAGATACGATGTCAACAAACTCGAGATTAGATAATAACGGGTATCCAGGCTACAGTTTTGAACAGACAAATGAAAAGGAAAATATTATTGCTATTTAATTAATAATATAGAATAATAATTTTTGAGGTTAGGTTCTTTGGTACTTACTAGTCGGCAACCTAAATAATTGGTCGAGTGGTATAAATTGAGAATAAGCCAGACACCTGTGGCAAATTTAGTTGCATACAAATAGCATTCGCTTAAACTAGGATCAGAGGGTTAGTAACAAGCATGGCATGTCGATGTGAAATCCGTGGGGACTCCCCCCAGTCTCTACTATCACCAAGATTCACAAAACAAAAAAAAAATAAGTTTACAAACAATGATATGAAAAAGAGAAAAGAGGAAAAACAACAAAAAAAAAATATCTTCTGTGATTGTCATGTGAATGTCTTTTCAATCTCTTGATTTGCTGCATGTGAACTATTTCATGCCGCGATGACACATCATTCACCTTCTTCAACTTTAACCGATTCCGTGGTAGTAGAGCCTGAACCACATACGGACCCACAAATCGTTGATCAGTCTTTCTCCTTTTGTAGTGATTCTTTTTAAACACCTTGTCTCCAACTCGAATCTTCCTTTCAATTTCTTCTGCTTTCGTATTATAATGTGTGACTCTAACGAGTTTGTCGTCACATATTTTCTGTCTGACTGGTTCCTGCACTTCCTGATGATCCTTCAATTCTAACGGTGTAACTCCCGTGGTCGAGTGTATGCTATTATTGGTGGCAAATATCGCTCTTGCCATGGCTTCCTTGCCTGCGATAAGCTTATCTGCTTCCAGGAGATGAAGATGTTCCGTTAGTTTACTGTGCAATCTTCCCCATCATCCCATGAGATCGCGGGTGTCCCGTTGTTGTGTAGTGACTCTCAATTCCATATTCTTGAAGTACGGCTTTCACATGGTTATTGCAGAACTCTTTTCCGCGATCCATAACTAATTGGTGGGGAGTCTGATATAATCCAAACAATCGTATTAAATTCACAACTAGACAGTCAGCTGTTTTATTCTCGAGTGTCCAAGCAGTTGCCAATTTGGTGAATCGATCGATTAAAGTGAGATATTTCTCTTTATTATAATGGAATACGTCCACCTCTACAGTATGGAAAGGTTGTTCGGGTGTTGGAGTTAACTGTAATGGTGTTCTGTAGAGTGTTCTATCATATTTAACTCGCTCACATGTCACACATCGACTTAGAATATCACTTACTGTTTTTATCATATTCAGCCAGAAGTATTGTCTTTTAAGATGTTCAACTGTCTCCTTCACTCCTCGATGATTTGTTCTCCCAGTATGATATTGTCTGATAATATCATTTCGACGTTCCTTATCCTCCACCGTTCCTACCTTTTTGGTGCACATGATCATTTTGATATCTCTATTCCATTCAACACCCTTATAGAGCTCTTTGATCTTTTCCACAAATAGCTGGTCTTCTGAGTATACATAATATATTTTCCCTTGTGTTGTCAACTGTCTAATTGTACTGCTAAGTTCATCATCTAACATTTCCGGTGGAATACTAATTGTCGTCTTTCTAATAGGGCCGAACCTATGTATTTGTGTTTCAATAATTCCTTCTTCTTTTTTCTCTAGAATGAGTTGATTCCGCTAATTATTAATGATGTCATGTAATACCTCCATTTCATTCCTTTCGTCAGCATCCAATAATTCCATGTTAAATGATGCTGGGCTCCATTCGTTCGTCGCCGGTTCTCTCAAATATTGGTCAATAACATTTTCCTCCTCTGAATCAACTGACAATGGGTTGATGTTTCTTGCGACAACAATCTGCGACTACATTATCAATTCCTTTGATATGCTCGATTTTAAAATTATACACAGCTAATTTCTCCTTCCACTTTGTTATTCTTGCTGAAGTTTCTTTCAACTTATCTACCCAGAGTAATGGCATGTGATCTGTTAGCAATTCGAACTCATTACCATACAGATAGGGACGAATATTCTCTACACACCATACAATGCCCAATAATTCTCTCTCAATAGTACTATAAAGTCTTTCAGCTGGTATTAATTTCCTACTAGCAAAGGCAACGGGTCTATCCCCCTGTGATAAAACTACACCGATAGCTTCCATGCTGGCGTCTGTTGTCAGTGTGAAAGGTTTCTGTAGATCAGGGAAGTTGAGTACCGGAACTGTACAGATCGCTTCCTTACACTTTGCGACTGCATCCTTCACATCACCTGTTATTTCAAATTTGATTCCTTTTTTAAGTAGTTTTGTTAACGGTTCCGTCATCTGGGCGAAATTTTTTATAAACTTCCGATAATAACCCAACATTCCTAAAAAGGTTCTTACTTCTTTTACATTTTTAGGTATAGGTATTTCTTTGATCCCACTCACTTTCCTATCATCCGATCTCACTCCACTTTCCGATGTAATATGTCACATGAATCTTACTTCTGACTGACACAGCTCAGATTTCTCCTTTGAGACTTTTAATCCAAATTCTCTTATTCGTTTGAAGAGTAATTTCAAATGTTTTTGTGTGCTTCAAGATTTTTACTGAAAACTACTATGTCGTCCATATAGATTTGGATTGCGTCTTCATCCAATCCTTCAAGAAATTCGTCCATAAGCCGTTGAAAGGTCGCTGGAGCATTTTTCAAGCCAAAAGGCATGCGAGTGAATTCATAGTGTCCTCTTTCGTAACTGAATGCTGTTTTTTCCATATCACGAGGATTCATTTTAATCTGATGATATCCAGCTTTCAAATCGAATGTGCTGAACACTCTTGCACCGGACATTCTGTCCAACATATCCTCTAGTCTCGGTAATGGGTATCTTTCTAACGTTGTTCGTTTATTCAATTCACGAAAATCCACGACTACCCTGAATTTTGGTTCCTTTCCAGGCTCGACTTTCTTTGGAACTATCCATAAAGGACTGCAATACTGTGACACTGAATTCTGTATTATTCCTTGTTCTTTCATTTCGTGAATGTGTTCTTTTATTATATTCCTCATTGCATGGGGATATCTGCGAGGTTTTACATATACCGGTACAGTTGAATTTAGTTCGATCGAATGTTGCACTCTCCCTGTAGTCGTTAAGGGTTGGCCCTCTTCATATAATGTGTCTCCAAATTCACACAACACACGTTCCGCAATATTATCTCCTTCTTCTCGAATAACAGATCCCATTAGATAATGTTCTTCCCTGGATAATTGTTCTGTGGTGTGATAGCTTTTCCTCCCTAACTTAATTATCCAACGTCCGTTTTTATATGAAGGCACGTTTTTCACTTTTTCCATTAGATCACAGCCGATTATCATATCATATTTATCACTCACAAACTTTGTCACATGCACACACATGGATGCTTTTATTCCTGTTAGTATGATTAAGCTTAATTCAGTTTCGCCACCCAGTGCTTGTTCCCCAGTTCAAGTTTCCATTCTGCACATACACTTTTCAATTTCCAAATCAGCATTGATTCTACTAGCTGCTTCTAATGACAACAATATGCTATCTGAGCCTGTATGAAATAAGCATTTCACTCCTCACTCTTCTACTAAAAATATAGGCAGTTTACCTTTCTTACATTTGTTCTTATATCTTTCACTGCCTATATGCTCCGTGACTAATTTTCAATCTTGTTTTTCATCACCTTTAGGTTTCACGTTAGGTTCTCCTGGTTTTCCCAACTCCGGCCAGTCTTTTCTTTGAGAGCGTTTATTCTGACGACCATAGCTGCTGTTTCCTCCATCCGATGAATAAGATGTCCATCCTCCGTCTGACTCAGACTCAGAATTCCTACTTCCCGCATGTCTTCTTATCGCGTTCACTTACATTGGCTCTTCATACTCAGCGTAATTCCTCTCTGCCGCTTTTCTGCGATAGATATATGGACATTCTCGAGCGAAATGTCCTTCCTCTTTGCATTCCCAACACTCCCGGCGAGGTCTTGCTGGTTTTCCATCCCGTTCCCGCAGTGGCCTCCTCTCCTGTCCCGTTCCTCTCTCGTTCCTCCTCCATTGGGAAACTGGCTGTGATTACCTATGTTGTTGATTGTATTGATGTCCTCTCATAGGTGATGATTGTTGATCTCATAGCAATGATTGTAGTAGTATTTCTGAAGCCAATTCGTCATAAATGTTTGTTCTCTATACGCTTTCATCCTGGCTATCACTTGAGTCCAAAATTCGCGATCTAAGACCCTTCATCGCATAAGCCAACCGTTTGGCAAATTCCGAGACTGACTCACTAGTTTCCCGTCGTAATTCTAATACTCTGAGTGCACTCGTAGTGACTGACTTCCGCGCGCCTGCATGATGTTCCTTGAGAGCTTGACGTACAAATGTCCAAGTCGAGCTAAATGATGCTCCTATGTCTACTAACACTGAAACGTTAATTCTTGACAAAAAGTATGCATGAATGTTGGCATTTGTTACCTCGTCTATAGAGTTCGCGACTAATATTGGGCATAAACTGCATTCATTCTTTCTAGGAAAAGTTCCAATTCTTTCACCTCCCCATTGAACTGTTTCACTGAGTCAATGATGTTCATGAGGTATTGTACACGGGCTGTTTTTATTTGTTCCATCTTCACGGAAAATTCCAAATCCTGGTTACCCGCTGTGGAAGCCGGGGGGGTAGTATTTTGGTTAGCATTCTCCATTGGGGCCATTGCGAATTTCACAAACGTGACCTAATTTGCACTACACTGAACTCGCGTAATCCACAGGTTGAACGCACTGTATGGAACACTTATACACTGTAAAGATTCAGATTGCCAACCATTCATATGTGGTATGGTGTTTTTGATATTTGTAAGAGCGGTCGCTAAAGTCCCTACTTTGCGAATAAATTCGCAGAAAGTTAAGGCCGTCCGGCTCACAAAATTGCTGGGTTCAAACCGCAGCTCTAGCTCAGTGGTAGATGCATGAATTTTCCAAATATGATTAAACACCACAGGGTTCAATGACTGGTGATCGTTAATTCTTACCGCTGCTTCCGTGAAGTTCTTGAAGAGTACCAATAAGGAAATCAAAAGGATAGTTGATGAAAAATTACCAGTAATCATGTATCCAATCGAGAATAATGAAGACCAACTATGGTTTTTTCTAGTTGATTTTTAAAACGCTCGCTATGAATCTAGGGCGATTCCTCCATGTAGGAAGTGAGGAAGTTCCTACACTTTGATACAGAATAATAATAATGTCTTCACCGTGTATCTATAGGTTATAGGAGCATGCGAATACCTATCAAAATATTATAGAAAATACGGAATTGAAAGATACGGAGCAGTAAGGTTTTGCAACATAAGGTTCGAACCCACTAGAACGTACCAGACACGGACCGTGTCAGACCATGCCAGGCACGTAAAATAACAACTATGCCCACTACAACGGATCAACAGCGTTCTATGCCAGTACATTACGTGTATGGTACGCGTATGGTACGCGTATGATACGCGTATGATGCCCGGTCAGAAGTTGTTGGGAACGCGTCAGTTAGCAAGAGAATGTAGCGGTGAACTGGTTACCAACGCGGTGCATACGCGGTTACAACGGGGTTTGCAGGCGTCACGTGCCATGCAAGGAGCGTTCCGTCACAGACAAAATATACTGGCCGACAAATGTTGACCTGGACGTGCATGGCACGGTCCGTGCTTGGCCGGTGACGGAACGGTCTAATGGGTGCATTACATATCAAATGATGCAAAGAATATTTTTTTGCATGTGTCGGTACGGGCACGGTCATGGTATGATACGTTCTAGTGGGTTCGAACCTTAAGAAAGCTTGTAGCGTTGTAGGAAGTCGTCTAATCCATTCCTACAATTCGACACTAGCGCTTCGCTGCATGCTAAGTGGACGCGGAAGGAACTACTCGTATATGAATGATTGAATAAGGTCCTTCGTAAGTAGCTCCTCAACCACATGGATTATCGAAACGAAATAATCGATATTTGATCCAATCGATTGACTTGCCGACAATGTTTCTGCTTTCTGCAAGACCAAAATTTGGACTTCATTAGACCGAAATTAGACTTCATTTAATGAAGTCTCCATACGGACACGGACAATATTTCAATGTAAATAGTTTGGAGGCTGAGTTGTCGTGATTTACTCCTCTTCTTCCTTCATTAACTGCATTTCTAAATTGAATGACTATTTAGTGGACAATTATTTAACAGGGACATTCATTGAAAAAGCAGGAGTGATCCGTGGTCTAGTGGATAGAGTGCTTGCGTAGCAGCACAGAGATCCCGGGTTCAATCCCACTCATAACCAAAAGTTTTTTAACCAGATCACTCCCGTGTTGTCGGATGGGCACGTTAAACTGTCGGTCCCGGCTGAAGTATGACAGTCGTAAGGCCCATTGACGGCTTAAATGATATATTCAGGCGATGGGACCTTCCCGCAAGGGACTCCCCACCAACAAAAGCCATACGAATTTACTTTTTTTTTTATTGTAAAAGCAGACTAATTCATCTAGTGCTCACTATCCCAGCTACAAAGTGCTTCTGCCGAACGCACCTTTTCGGCTCTTAAACGCATAAAAAAAACACTAGGAATTCAACCATCAAAATCGGCTCAATGGACTAGCTTCCCTGTGTATTGAAAAACAGTATTTCAAGAAATTGATGACAGAAGCAAAATTCTACGACTCTGTCACCAAAATGTTTGCTTCAAAGAAGGATCGACGAATCGAATTAAATTAAAAGTAGACCATGATGTGAGTAACTTATCATTTTGAGTTGTGAACTTGCATTTTGTGTTTATGTAGGCCTAAAGGTGCGTACAGATATACGCGCCGCGAACATGATCAATAGCAATTCACTTTTAATCAGCTGATGTCAAGCTTTTTATACCTATATCTTACCGTTCCTGTAAAAATACAGATATAATCAGCTGATTAAAAGTGAATTGCTCATGATCGCGGCGCTTATATCTGTACGCACCTTTATATGCCAGCATCCATACAACATTTGAATTTGTCTATTGCAGAAAAAGTCAATGTGATTTTTTCCATTGCGACTATACTGGGGAGGGGGGTTGTAGCCCTACTTATACTTTTTGACTCCTACAAGTTCAAAAATCCACAAAGCGCCACTGCTATGAATACAGGTATTAACCAGTTTATCCTTCTGAAATTCCTTAGAACTTACAACGCCAGTTCTTGAAGCTCTCTGGATCCTTATATGATATAACTGGAACCTTATTAATATAATTATCGATATGGTTTTTCCGGCGGACCAGTATGACTATCATCAAAGGATGATAAGTACTGAATGCTCTTAATAAGATCAATATTGATTGATTCAATAATTTTATGTGCTGCAGAATATTTTTTCTTGGTACCAAGACAGCTCAAACTGTATATAACGAGATGAATTAGGATATAATAAAAACTTCTCTGATTTTGTATGCTGACATAAAACACAAAATATATTCTCATAAAATAATGTATATAAAATATTCTTATATCTATAATTTCCTTTAAATAAGTTCTTTTCTATAAATTGAATGATTATCACAAGGCTTAATAGCATTCACCGTTGTGAGCTTTAAAAATTATAAATTTGTATTTAATACTGACTGATACATGGACTTCAAGTCAATTCAGAATTCTACAACTTAAAACCTGTTCGGTCTGTAGATTTAACATGACAAACTTCAATCAATGAGCAAATAATAATTAATCATACAATGATCTCAGGATGTTTATGAGTTCGTGCCGTGCATGGAAGTAAGCTTCCTACATAAATTAAATAAATTCCTAAAACGTTCTTATAGACTATATGATAGCACTCAATACGTTGCGAATTTTTTAAACTTGAATTAATTTATATAGCGCTTTGATCAATTCCCCAATTCTTGAAGTTCTTGTAGAATAAATTAATTATTTCCAATAATTAATTAAGCAGGTCCTTTTCATCTCTGCTGGGCTCGCGCGTGGTCCAGATTTCTTATGAATTTCTTTCAGTATTAAAGATATATTTATGGGAACAGATTACAATTAAAAACTCTTTAATAACACTGAGTTCACAGATAAATAAACATTAATTACAAATAGTTCACATTTAAAAAAGGGATTGGCTTAATAAATTTAAAATTTAATAGGAAGAAAGAACCCTAAGTTCCATGTGCGTCCTCACAGATCGGGATCTCAAGCCAAAGAGAAGTGATTTCCAGAAAAATGTCATCTCTTCCTTGAACGATTTGTAAGCTTCCTTCTGATTGGCTTTCTAATTTAGCAAGACTCAATACAATTTGGTTACTTCAGATTCAGGGTTCCTTCAACTTTGTTATGGAAAGATGAATAAGAAGTTTTTATATAAATAGATGGAGTGATTGTCTTAGATTATTCCAATAAATAAATCGTGATATGCGATACTATCAACTGGTGTACATTTAATTTTTTATATGAGCTTTGTGTACTCTTGGTTTTCGTCCTTTTTTAGATTGTAATAAATACTCATGCAGCAATAATAGTTGTCCCTATTTATTTACATAAACCTCCCTAGTACATATCTTCTCTATACTTATAAAAGGCTAAGCCCCGACAGACTGAAATCACACCACAGCCCAAACTACTGAGACTAAAAACTTGAAATTTTGCACGATTGTTTATGGTAGCCTGAAAACATCCACTAAGAAAGGATTTTAAGAGATTTGCCCCCCTGAGGGAGCTGGGGCCCCCCCAAAATTTTGTACTTTTTTAACCGCTCATTGCATAGCAAAGTCATGAGGAACTCTTTTGTCCAGCTACAAAAAAAATTAGATCTATGCAGAGAAATTTCGATCAGGAGCACTGGGTGGTCCAGGAGAGGGCATTTTTCGAAGATTTTGATGTAAAATCACACTACAGCTCAAACTAATTGTCCTACAGACTTGAAACTTTGCACAAATATTCTTCAAACATGCTATACGCGCACTAAGAACGGATTTTGAGATATTTTGCTTCTAAGGGTTTCAAAAGATGAAAAAGGATCCTATTAAGTAAGGTTATGAACATGGTAAAGAGAGTGCCATATGGAAATGAGATAATTTATTTATTGACATGTAATATTCTAACATATGTTGTAATCATTGGAAATAACAAAATAATATGATAGAAATTCAAAAAAGAACATCTGTTCTATTATTGCTTTCTACCTGATTCCACTCAACCTCAATAATATTGTTCTGATAATTGATAGATATGTTTGATAATATTATTATTATTGATATAATAGAAGTATTGTTTTAATAATTAATTATTATCATTAATATAATAATAGTATTGTTTTGGTAATCAATAAATTAATATTTTTATTTTCACAAACTCTGTATAATTTATAATGGTGAATGTGAAACAGCTGCATCAAAGAAATTATCTCAAAAACATATGTTTAGGAAAACCATAGTTTCAAACTTCGTTTTACTGATGCAATGTATAAGCCTACACGTGGCATGTATTATTAATTTTTCAGCTAGAACAGTTCTTTGAGACTGCTAAATGAACGTCTACAGTTTTATCAATGCTGTATCGGCAATATGAGAAAGCATGCAGTTAATATGTCTTTAAATAAAGGTGTTGATATCCACGGTATATAGAAGAAGAAATACATCTAAATATTTTTCATCTAAATACCGTGTTGATATCTACATGATAATTATTCTCTAACATTTTTATTTAATTAAAATTTCAAAATTATTCAAGCCTTAATAGAATGATTGACTCACTGTATAGTCAGTCGAAAATTTTAATATTGGAATGAGGGGTATTTTGGCAAGCTGAACAAAAAAGTAAGGTCCTATGCACCTTTTTGATATTATTTCTTCAAATGAAAAATGAGTTTTGTGGGTTGTTAAAAATCCCCCTGGAAGAGAACTATTCATTTTATCCTAACTTTTAGTAAAATAACAATGATTTCTGCATTGAATAACATCTACCTTGCCAACAAGAATCGAACACTTTGTGAATTTAGATTTGACCTACACTTTAGATATATATAATTCTATTAATAAATTCATGGGAATTGAAGTACTTTCTTCAGTTAGTTGATGATTAGTTGATGAAATTGAATATCAATAGAGAAAATTATTATAATTTTATCAATACAGAATTAGTTGAATGAATAATTGTCGATGTACTGAGTTCTTGGTCAACAATAATTCAATATTGGCTATCCAATCATTATTTTTTCGAAAGTTATTTCATTTGAATTAGAAAATATTTATAAGCTCCTATCAATTTATCATTCGTAACAATGAATTCCTCAAAACATAGAATAGAATAGAATAGAATAGAATAGAATAGAATAGAATAGAATAGAATTGTTTATTGATCAACAAATATAACATAATATATATGGATCGTGTCAAGTTAAAAACTACAAATAAAAAATAAATAGGCTATAATAGGTACAGTCATGCCATGAGAAAATGTCTTAAATTAGTCGCGACAATAAGTTATTCCGTACAAGCATGCAAAACAAGGTGAGTAGTTCATTCTCATTTTGAAGTTAACATGTGTAAATTTAACATTGCAATATTTGACTATCGAGATATTCCTCTATTGTATAGAATGCGTTACGTCTCAGCAGTTCTTTTACTATTCTCTTGAATTTGCTGCTTGGAAGACTTCTAATTGTTAAGGGAAGTTTATTGAAAAGAATAATCTGCTGGTATTTATGGCTTTTATAAGTCTTGTGCAGCCTTATAGAAGGTTTTATCAAGTCAAATTTATTTCTTGTGTTGTGATCATGATTTTCTTGCTGTTTCATAAAGTTATCTTCATTTTCCTTCATGTAAATTAGATTTACATAATATACATACTAGCAAGGGTTGGGACGCTAAGTTTCTTGAAAGCATCTCTACATGACTCGTTGAATTTGAGTCCTGCAATGCATCTTATGGCTTTTTTCTGCCATAGAAACACTCTGCTGGCAGAAGAGCAGTTGCCCCATAAACGGAGACCATAATTTAAATGTGAATGGAAGAGACCGTAGTATGCCATCATCAAAACTCCAGGGCTGACTGATAGTTTAAGTTTACGTAGAAGAAAGGTGACTCTTGATAGTTTTTTACAAAGAAACTCGATATGGTCTTCCCAGCATAGCTTACTGTCCAGCATTAAGCCCAGCAATTTGACCGGCTTCGTGTAGTTTTTTAGGCTAGGATCTATTCTGCTCTTCAAGGAAAATAATATCCTCTCAGTTTTGGTCTCATTAAGACGGAGGCTGTTGGCATTGTACCATATTTTTGAGGTTTTTGTTGAAACGTCAAGGTCATGAATAAGATTTTCCGCATTCGCACCAGAATTGAGAATTGTAGTGTCGTCGGCATACAATATTGAAAAGCATGGTATATTACAACTGAAATCATTTACGAACACTAGAAATAAAAACGGCCCCAAAACAGACCCTTGAGGGACGCCTGTTTTCACGGCTTTTGGGCTAGATAGTTTATTATTTACTTTTACCACCTGTTGTCTATTGCTCAAGAAGCTTTGAATCAGAGTCAGCTCGCTACCTTCAATACCATAGTATCTCAACTTTTCAAACAATATTGAATGTGACATGGAGTCAAACGCACGACTCAGGTCCAGTAGATCACCAGCAACCATACATTGGCTTTCAAAGCTCTCAAGAATGTAGTTGACAACCTTTTCAATCGCCATAGTTGTTGAATGATTTGGTCTAAATCCAAATTGATTGGGGTTGAGCAAATTATTTTCTACAAAGTACTCATACAGCTGTTTCAGTAGACATGCCTCAATGATTTTACCTACGATCGAGACTATTGCTATTGGTCTGTAGCTTTCTGGCAGTTCCTTTTCACCTTTTTTATAGATTGGATTTATTATCGACATTTTCAAGCATTCAGGAAAAGCTCCAAGTATCATAATCAAATTAATTACACATGTCAGTGGACGGAGAATCGAATCGATAATGTTCTTCACCGTATAATTTGAAAGACCAAGGTATCCTCACTTCTTGAGGAACTGAGATTTCCCACTATGGACTTCACCGTTTCAATGTCAACCTCTTTCCATGCAAATCTTGGTGCAGCCACATTTTTTAAATTGATGAGATTACATTTTTCCAGCATATCTTCCATTGTAACTGATGTAGAGATAGACATATCCTGAGCATGAACTCCTGCACTAAGAAAAAAATCATTCAGTTTCTCAGGAGGAATGTTGATTGTAGTTGATGACTTATTCTTGTGTTTAGATTCATTGTTGATGATTTTCCATGCTGTTTTACATTTATTGTTAGATTCTGTCAACAGCTTGTCGTTGAGTGACAACTTTGCCCTAGCAATCGCTTCAGTGTAAAGTTTTTTGAAATCTTTGAATCTCTCTTTGTCTTCATTGGCACCTCGGATCTTCCAAATTTTATACAAGACTAACAGGTGGTTCTTCATGGTCTTGAGTTCAGGAGTGTACCAACTATTAACATGCATGTTTGAGTCCTTGGCTCTATTTTTGTGGGTTTTCATAGGGCAAAACGTCGTCAGGTATTGAGACAGTATATTCATAAATTTTTGTACTACCTCGTTCACGTCCCATACATAGAATATCTGTGACCAGTCCAGACTTGAAAGGAATTGACTTAGGTTGTATAACCTACTAGGAGACACTACTCTTATTAAACAACAGTTGTTTTCGTCATCCTGTCGGTTAGGCCCTTTGAGAAGAAAATTATCTTGACGAATATGAACCAAAACTCCGGCATGATCTGATACAAGGTCTTGCTTATAGATTTCACAATCATATGAATTAGTATCAATGTTAGAAAAAATATTATCTATACAAGCATGACCTCTTGTTGGATGAGAGTGCATGCTATACAAATCAAACGATCTTAGAACATTTATAAATTGCTTTACGTCTGTCTTCTCATAGTCAGATGTGTTAATGTTCATGTTGAAATCACCAGCTAAGACAACATACGAATATGGTTTAGAAGTAATATATATTAGTAGCTCCTCCAGCTTGACAAGGAAATCCTTAACATTGGAGTCTGGTGCTCTATACAGACATAGGATAATACAATTCACTGGCAATAATTTAATGGCAGACAATTCAAAGAGGCTGTCTGATGTGAAATCTGATACGTCCATTCTCTTGAATCTCATGAGTCTCTAATCAAAATAGATGAGCCACCATGCGTTTTTGTATTCCTACAATATGAGTCGGCCAATGTAAAACCAGTGGGCACATAAAATGATACTTCATCTTCATGTAGCCAATGCTCGTTTATGCAGAGGATGTCAATTGTCTACTTTCAGCTATCAGCTCTATCTGGTTTACTTTGTTCCGCATTGAACAGATATTAATAAGAAAAAGATTCATGGTAGAGCTGTTTCTCAATTCTTTATTCTGAACCAGTAAAATCCACTCTGAGTCATTCTTGTCTGTTGTCAACGAAGTGTTATCGTCAAAATCAAGCTCTATGTTCAATTGATTGTCGTTTATTGATAACTGATACTTGCCGCCATCCATAACAAGTGAGGCCTCATCATTTAGAACAGTTTCAGTTGCTTGTCGAAAAGAGGCAGCTTTCAGCGAAGCCTTGTCGTTTATTTCAAGTTTAAAGGTATTGAATCTTCCACTTCATTGATTGCCTGCATGGATGCTTCACTTATAAAATCAGATATGTAGCGCTTTCCCAGCGAGTTGAGGTGTAGCCCGTGTCGTGTATGGAAACGCCGACCTATGTTACTAATATCTAAAAGCCTAACATTTTTGAATTGTCGACAAATTCTAGCTATCTCTAAGTTTGTTCTCTCTATTTGATGATGAATGTTAGAAGAAATTGGAAGATCATATCTACGAGGCACATTCATGAGTATGATATTCACATGCGACAGGTCATATAAGCATTTTTTTAAAGAACTTAGAAATTTTTCTGCACCAAATTTTTCCATATCATTTCCTCCTCCCATCAGGACGACCAAGTCGCGATCTGACATATTTTTGCTCTCATGCTCACAGCTTGAAGCAACATCTTCGAATTTAGCACCTGGTTTTATCATTCCTGTCACCTTACAGTCTTCTCTTTTTGCCGTGAGATTCACTATATTTTTACCATGACTGTCCGCAAATATTGTTATTTTCTCAAAATTTATTTGACTTGAGCTGTTTCTAATTGCTACTGGGGGTGACGTAGTTTTGTGAGACAAGAAACTTGAATTTTTGAAGTCTCTAACCCGGTTTTTCACAAGACGATGAACTTTGGCCTGATCCGGACGTGAGTTTGACACATTGAATAAACTTCTTCTATTTTGCGAGATACTAATCATATGGAGCTGCGCCTCGTCCGCTTCTTCACACTCAGTCAACACCTCACATCCCTTCCTAGAAGTCGCAAAAGAGCTGGAGAGACTCCCAGGAGCTGGAGTAGCTCCTCCTCGATTGTTTCCAATGCTCGACGAATCATTCATGGGATTATCACTTGATTTAATGTACAACTCGTCATACCTAGCTCTCCATTTGTCAGTCTCTATCCTCTCTAAAATTTTCTCATTCCTGAGCAACAAGTTGTCAGCCTCAAGAGCTTCTATTGAAGTAGACATCAGTAGAATTTTTTCTGTAAAAGTTTTATTATCCTCTTTGAGTTTGTTAATAGTTTCCTTCAAATCCTGTATAATTCCATAGGGGACAGCCTCCATTTGCTGCTCAGCCTCCGATGGAGCCTCCTCTCCTGATAAACAATTTACAGGTTCATTTGTGTCAGCAATCCTGCTCTCTGTCTCAGTCTGGACGCCAGTCTCCGCGGTAGATTTATCGGCAAGATTCAATAATTTAATATCGTTCTCGATTGACCTATTAACTGCCGCCTCCCATTCTGTTCTTAGCTTCTTAAGTTCGTCTCTAAGAGCGGCGTTTTCACAATCCTGGTTACCATCGTCTGTATGTACGACCAGTGAAGAAGACAACTCGTTGACATTGGATTTCTCCTGTTCAAGAACTTGCACCGGTGTGGAACAAAACCCTGTATTATTTCCTTCAGGCTCATATATTGAGCTTTCTGTTAATGATGGCGTAGGTGATTGATTGATCGTTTCTTTTAAACAAGAGCTTTGCTCATCATTCTCATCCTCCACATTAAAGGATGTCTGATGAGTAACTGAGGGATGATTATGTTTTGCTAATACTTTGCTAGTGATTTTATCGATGCTAGCATTAGTTTTTAGGGAAGCATTACAATTTTTGAACAAACATCTCCATGAGACCTGCAGCCCTGTGGCCATTTCCCTACCTTTTCTATAAGAGAAGCCATCGTAAAGAAGTTTTGGATTATCCTTAGAGGTTTGCGTTATTTTCAAGCTGGACATCCTAGAATTCACCAATTTACAATTTTAAGTTTATGGAAACAAAAGATCTTATTCAAAGTAAAAGAACGCCATTGTAATACATGAGATATGACAAATGTTAAGAATCGCAAATACAGCTCAAAAGAAAGAAAGAGATCTGTCCGGAAAAGAAAAGATGTTATGAGATTTAGGATAGATGAAAGACAATTAAAAGTAATCGTTTAAAGTTCAATATAGTTCAGATTCAGGTAACAAGTGCGAAGAATCCAAGTCTGTATTTAGAGCGATAAGCGTAGCACATGGAATCAACAGGTAGATAAGTAGTTGTCTAACTGGTAGTCTATCCCACAATCACTGCTCATAGAAATCTCTGGCTGGTAATCACATCGGTTGTAGATGAAATACAAGTGCATTGATTTTGTTATTAATTAATTCGCCAAATGAGAATAATATTTGTATTATGAATGTTCAGAAGTTATTATTGTAATCCAAGTTTACAAAAGAGTAAGATTTACTCCAATAAATATAGAAGAAAATTGGATTTTTATATTTTTGGAGAGGACGCAGCGATTAGAGGAGAACGGGGAGGAGGGGAAACGAAGATCGCCGAGAGAGCGAGCACGGCGAGGTGAAAGGAAGCTCCTGATAAGAGGTTTAAAAGGTATATCTTACTGGATGTGGAGATAATAAATTGATATAAGATAGGGAGACGAATGAATCGAGAAGAAATGAAATCGTAAGTTATTTATCACTCTAACTGATTATAATTGTTTATGAGCTCGGCTGACTATATCAGTGGAGTTTACAGATGTTGAAAGTTCAGAGCTGTTATCAGTAGAAACAGAAACAGCAGGCTCTTTTCCCGCGCAGAGGATTGTTGAAAATAGAATTCTTGTTATTGGATAGTGTGAATTGAAGTTATGATTAGCAAAATTAATTAGCGAATCACTTTAAGATTCAAGAGTGAGCAGGAGAGAAAATTAATACCTTTCCAAATTAACCACACTCTCGCACCACACTAGCACTTAACTCGGAACACAGCAGGTAAGAAATAATTATTTATTACAAGAGAAAATTGAGAGTAACTTCACCACAAACCATCACCGGCAGACCAGTCCTGCCAACCTCCATGAATTTAATCAAATAAAAAATTGCCCCCACTTCTGTATTCATGTTCGCATGTTTTCCACTTGTGATGGATGGATAGCCAAAATATTGTGGAGCGAGCTGCACGGCGAATTGTAACGAGGGCTCTGATTGGCTGGAAAGTTCAGCGTTCGGAGTGAGGGGAGCGAGCAGTTAGAACAGTGGCAAGCGGCACGGCGAATGGTTCGGAGTGCGGTACGGCGAATGATTAACAGCTGATTTTTAACATCATGAAACATATGCTCATGTTCGTTGAAGGGCAAGATGTTCGGAGGAATGCACGGTTTGCTGCGCGGTTCGAGGTTCGGTTCGGCATGTGTGGACGCACCTTTAGTTGTTACAGGACATTTATACAGATCACAGGCCAAAGCAACATAATAATCTATCTTCTTCTTCTTTTCTTTTTCTTCTTCTCTTTTTCTTCTTCTTCTTCTTCTTCTTCTTCTTCCTCTTCTTCTACCTATATCTAAAAGGCTAAGCCCCGACAAACTGAAATCACACCACAGCCCAAACTACCAAGCCTAAAAACTTGAAATTTCGCACAATTGTTTATTGTAGCCTCAAAACATCCACTACAAAAGGATTTTCAGAAATCGCCCCCCCCCTGAGGGAGCTAGGCCCCACAAAATTGTCACTTTTTAACCGTTCATTACACAGCAAAGAGCAAAGTCATGAGGAATTTTTTCGTTCAGGTACGAAAAAAATTAGATCTATGCAGAAAAATTTCGATCAGGAGCACAGGGGGGTCCAGGAGAGGGCATTTTTCGAAAATTTTCATGTAAAATCTCACTACTGCTCAAACTAATTGGCCTACAGACTTAAAACTTTGCACAAATATTCTTCAAACATGCTAGATGCACACTAAGAACGGATTTTGAGATATTTTGCCTCTAAGGATTTCAAAGGATGAAAAAGGATCCTATAAGCTTATGGTGTCACAAAGTAGAATTGTGACGGGAAAATATTGCAAAATAATTAATAATATTATTGAAAGACGCTCGGCTATCAGCAAAGCTAGCCGACCACAGAGATAAGGAAGGTACCGATGACGCACATTCTTCCGCGCATCGAGACGATTTCCACCACCTCTGGCGGCGGCGCAACCCCATCCCCTTCACTTTGGGGGAGTATTTAAACGCCGGACGAGCCCCAGACCACAGCATTCCGCTAACAACTTTCCTGCTCCTTGTACAGCGGCCCGTTAGCCGCCGTACGTCCCCGACCTCCTGTCCTTGTACAGCGGCCCATTGGCTGCCGTACGTCCCCGACCTCCTGTCCTTGTACAGCAGCCCATTGGCTGCCGTACGTCCCTAACCTTCCATCTCCCCAGGGCACAGCGGACCGTTGTCTGCCATCCCTGTCATTCCATTCCCCCAGGGCACAGCAGACCATTGTCTGCCATCCCTGTCCTTCCATTTCCCCAGGGCACAGCGGACCGTTGTCTGCCATCCCTATTCTTCCTTCTCCCCAGGGCACAGCGGACCGTTGTCTGCCGTCCCTGTCCTTCCATTTCCCCAGGGCACAGCGGACCGTTGTCTGCCGTCCCTGTCCTTCCATTTCCCCAGGGCACAGCGGACCGTTGTCTGCCGTCCCTATCCTTCCATTTCCCCAGGGCACAGTGGACCGTTGTCTGCCGTCCCTATCTTTCCATCTCCCCAGGGCACAGCAGACCGTTGTCTGCCGTCCCTATCTTTCCATCTCCCCAGGGCACAGCGGACCGTTGTCTGCCGTCCCTATTCTTCCATCTCCCCAGGGCACAGCGGACCGTTGTCTGCCATCCCTATTCTTCCTTCTCCCCAGGGCACAGTGGACCGTTGTCTGCCGTCCCTATTCCTCCATCTCCCCAGGGCACAGCCGACCGTTGTCTGCCGTCCCTATCCTGTCTATCCTTCCTCTCCCTACTTCACTGTTCTTCCATCTCCCCAGGGCACAGCGGACCGTTGTCTGCCATCCCTATCCTGTCTATCCTTCCTCTTCCTACTCCACTGGAGCGGAACCGAGGCCGTAAGGCCAATACAAAATTACATCAAAGTGGTGTCATCAGAAAAGAGAGCGACCTTCACACCGTCAGAAGCACCAGGAGGTGCTGTTCACGCCAGCTGAGGCACAAAGAAGAAGGAAGAAGAATTTCGACTTGCCTTCTTTCCCCGCCCACATTACGACTGAGCGAAGTCATCTTGGAGCAACACCTGGGTATCAATCACCCACCTCTGAAGCTACTCAGGGTGTACGTGATAATGGTGAGGTGAACTCCATATGGAACTGAGATAATTGACACATGATATTCTAACATATGTTGTAATCATTGGAAAGCTTAAAACAATTTCATCAATTAGCTGATCGAATTGATTTTGCATTGATTGAGAGCGCAAGCTTACCACGTGTTTGTTCCATCGTTGTATGCTTGGCCAGTTCAGTTTGCGCCTTCTATCAGTCTTCTACTGAAATACTTCATTTTTAAATAACTAAACAGCTTCAATGTTGTCCTTAATTGTTTGCATTTTGTATTCAAATGATAGCTTAAATTTAATTGCTGATCTCTAATAGTTTGTCGTTGCACCAGTCTTTATTTCAACTCTTTTTCGAACAAATCAAATTTGGTTGGGTCAACTTAATACAGCAACTTTTAAACGGTTGTAATGAAAATCGTATCTCAAACATCACTAAGTATCACTTCTTATCATGTCAATATAGCAGGATAACACCAAATTTCACCAATGAGTTGTAAGGCATCAAATGAATTGTGATAAAGTTGAGTGAGCTTCCAAAGAATTGAATTATGCACTATTATATCTCAGCATGTGTTCTAGATGCTATTGTTTAATCTAAGTATAGTATAATTTTGAAGAGTGAATGTTGTAATGGAATTGAAATGAGACTATTGTCATGAATACGTATTGTGAATAACTTAAAATAGATTATTGTTATCAATTAGGTTCTTCAAAAATGTTTTACTCTCATGTTCCATACCAATGTCAGAAATTGAATGTAGTCAGTACCAATTTAAAAATTTGTCTTATCATTGGTAAGAGAATTCTTCAACCAATTCTTAGAGTTTCGTGTGAATTTAAATGCATTAATGAATGCTAAGCTGTAAGATGTTTATAGCTTTCTGTTTCTTCAGCAAAGAACGAATTTGGTTTAATTACAAACTTAATTTTATAAATAATGAAAAATACAGTTCCAGTGTTGATGTTTGGGTAGTTAATATTAATATCAGTGTATTACAAGGAAACTGAGAAATTATATCAATAATCATAGCACACGTGTGTTTCTACTGATTTGCAGATTATAAACTCACAGTTGCAGAACAATTATTATTAATACTTGAGCACAAGCTTATGCTACCGTACCTTCTGCATTGGTTTCTCTTGCAAAACTATCCAAGTCATTGTGCTTAATAGGAATGAATAGATATTAGATATTATCATCTACTGTAATATTTCAATATATAGGATATACAAAGCTTCCTCTTATATTAAAAATATATTCAATTTCAATTTCAATTTCAATTTATTAAAAACACACAAAACAAGACAAAACAAAATTACAAAGATTTACGAAACAAATAAAACACAATAAAATGCTACAAATATAAAAAAACAATGGGCTTAGTGTTTGGGTGTGTTGGAGAAGAGAAAAAAAAAGAGAGGAAGGTACCTAGCCAACTATGGTTTCCCATGTAATAGGCAGGCAAAGAAGAGAAGAGAAGTAATGAGGAAAAGAAAGGAAGGGAGAAATGGGGGGAAGGAAGAAAACAGAGGAATAGGTACTCAAAATAAAGGTAAGCGAGTCCACTGAAAAAAAGAAAAAAACTGATGAAAAAACAATGCTGGAGTCATATATCTAAATGGGAGAAGAAATTACTGTATGTCCAGTTTTTTATATCCAGTTTAATTTTTCCACTGATCTTATTGTCCATGAGAAAGTGATTTGGAATGAGGTTTATTATTTTAGTACCTATTAAATTAATTGCCTCCTTATACATTCAATATCAGTGTTATAGATTACATATTTGTTAGCAGTGGCCCTTAGATTATAATAATTAAGAGTAGAGTTTATTGTGAGAGGAAAATCGGATCTATATTTATTAAGTACTCAATTACAGTTTTTATGTATAATTGACGTATAGTCATGACCTCAAAATCACTAAAAACCATATCCGTTGGATAGAGCCTGGGTTTGCTTAATATAGTTTTAATTATCAGTTTTTGTGCTACAAATAATTCAGCAATATGACAGTTGAAACAGCCTCCCCAAACAACTATGCCATACTGCAGAATTGACTCGACTAGAGCATGATAGGCCTACATCATTTTCAGGTGGTTCTTATTAAGAAATCTGTTAACTTGATAAAATTTAAAAGATAAATATCTAATTTTTCTACATATGTATTTAATATGAACATCCCATTTAAGGTTTCCATCAATTATAATTCCCAAATACTTAGTATTATTGACTTTTTTAATGGTGGGACAATCACAATTACCCAAGTTTAAATTGCACTGAGAATGGAGTCTCAAATCTTGATTCTCGTTAGGCTGTCCTACTCTATTTGCACAGAAAGTTATTGAAATGAGTAAACTCTTCATTTGTAGAGTAATTAGTTTTTTCAATATTTTAACTTAAGGTATTCTTATCTAACCACTTCTTAATTAAAAGCATATTATTTTCAGCTATGGTATGAGCTTCGTTCCATGAATTACCGTGAAAAATATTTATTCTCATATTATTTTTATATTTGTTGCTCTATACTTTTTATTCATTGCTTGTTGATTTTTTCATGTAATTATATGTTTTTATGTTCATTGAATGGTGTGCCTTTCATTTATTATCCTATCTCCATTCATGACCAATCTTGTTATATTCTATTCTATTATTATTATTATTGACCTAGTATTAAAATTATCAATTAACTGTATTCTTCACCGAATAAGTTGTATAAATCAGCGATATACAGCAGTGATTGTTAAGTCTTTGGAAATAATACGTTCCCGAGATTTATGTAAATTATCCAGTACCAACACATCTGATTTGAAGAAACTCAACGGTCATAGTATTAAGTTGCAGCAATTTCATAAATTAATAGAATTTATAAGGTATTCTGATAGAGTATTGCCTTTGATTCCGCTCGGTAACATTTTTCATTGCTGACCACTTTGGCGAATGGTGACGGGTGGCGTTAGTGGCGGTACCGCATTGTCTAGTACGATAATCAGAGCCCTTATATCTGTCTACCTCTACTGCATCTATATTTGTGGAGTACACCAAATCAGTCACAAAAACTGTGAACTGTTGAAGCGGCCGACGTTTGCAGCCAGCGAAAGCAGAGAACTGTTTGAGCTCCTAGGAGAGCTGGTAAGAAATTGGTACTATTGCCCTTTCAGGAATCACAAAAAAATTATATATATATATATATATATATATATATTCAAAATATTTGCTCTACCGACTGCGGCCAAGCAGGGCACACGTTATAGAGAAAATAACGTTACAAAATCTATGAAACGAGAAAACAATATAAATAACATATCATAATGACAATGGATGGAATTTTTATTGTCTGCAGAGCACACAAATTAGAGTGATGGTTGTTGGTTATCCATCACATGAATTGAGCAAGATTTATAGCCTATTCACCGCCTTCACTACGAAACTGATCTTGAAAATACTGTAACTCGTACGGAAGTTTCATAAGTAGAATTTCCGATAATAAGACATGTGAGACCTCTAATATTTCCTGAGTGGAAACTCAGCTCGCTGTCAAAGATAGGTACCTCCAGAACCAAGTGTATCATGGACTCGATATTGTGAATATTGCATTTTACCAGCTAAGAGAGAAAAGGGCGGACCACTTTTGAAGATGCTTCTGGTGGAACGCTGCCATATGAATATCGATTTGATGTCACTTTTGATAATCCCTGAGTACTTTCAAAGAACCACACCTGCCAAATTTTCAAGATATATGAAATATATTTGACATAGAGGTAGTTGATATATGATAGGGCCTTCATATATCTCAACATATTATTGATTCACTTTATGTTGACAATAAATAAATTATTGATACCTTTCCTTGAAAATTATTCGTATGAAAAACTAGTTCACAATAAGGTTTTTTCAACAATGTTCTCCGAATTTCCATCGATTGAATTGGAAGAGAACTGGAAAAAAGCTGGAAAACCAGAAAAAACTTTAATGTTGGTATGTTACTGGAACTTTGTGGGATAAATCAACTGAATGTTATCCTATTGCCGTTCTCTGTTTTTGGGTAACCAAACAATCCACACCACCCCAAAGACTTTCGCCAGTAGTCGTTTCAAACACTGCTAACCTTCTTATAGGAGCCTCCTCCAAAATTTGATATTGACCCATTCCAAACCACCAGTCTGCATCCAATGAGCACCCCTTCCCCAAAATCTCAAATCTACGACCCCAAACTACATTGGTTTGTGTGCACCAGTTTTAATGACATAATGTACACGTGTGATTCTATTATTATTTGAAACACCGTTCAAATCTGCTTGTCATTCTAAAGCTTCGTACACATATACGCACTTCCAACCCGCACCGAGCACGCTCCGACTCCGAACCGCCCTTGTACCGCCCTCGTTCCTCCATCGTACCACAGTCGCTCCGCCCGCGCACCCATCATGAACGTTACGGAAGATGTTAGATCTTCTCGCGTTCCCCGGTCGAACCACTGTTGCTCCCCGGTCGATCATCAATCGCTCTGCTGGAGTGACGTTCGGTTGCGGAGCAGAGCGAAAGTCTGTACCCACCTTAATACGAATCACCGTAAAAAAGCATTTATCGGATTCTTTTAATTGAAGAGCTTAATCAAATGCTGATATATAAGATGTCAGATATCGGCCTCCGTTGAAGTGTCATGTGTCATGATCTTACTCCAAAGGGGGGGATACGAAATTATATAATTGGAACTATATGATAATAAATTAGAATTATAATTGTTCGGTCTTGAGTACGATTTCCTTGTACGTTGGGTCTTACCTTGTGTTGGCGAATGTTGTAACCTATTTTGTTCCGTAGAAAAGAGAGGACGTACAATAAACAAGTAATTGATGGTTAGAATAGTCAGATTAAATAGAATAGTTGAACAGTTGTAATATTTGAGGTTATGATTCAATGATAGATATTTGCAGGTTAGGTTGATCAATCTTTGTTTAATCGGATTGTCGATATCACTTAAATCGGAGTATCGAAGCAGAATGGCTGGTGTGTAGATAGAACAGATTGAAAAAGTTAACTTGCTCAATAAAGAGGTTGGCGGTCTACAAAGGTAGCCGAAGTAAGGGACCTGAATTTCTAACTTAATATGGTAAGGTGGAGTTAAATTCAATTTAATAATAAAATGCAGTTCAACTTGAGCCTGCTGCAAATAAATTCTGCTGTCACTACGATCAGACAGAGATAGTAATTTTGGAGTGAACCTTTTCTCCAAATGATGACGAATATATCCAGAATCCAATAATTGTGCCGTAATTTGGAAAGATGTTAGACCATATGAAACAACAGATAGAATGGCAAATCCATGCGAACCAGGTCTCTGATAAGTACTATAGGTTGTATGAGAGCAAAGTGCTGAACCAAAATAGTAAATATTTCGAGTACCGAGTTTAATTCTAATGCTGTTTAAACGATCTACTACCTCTCTTTGCGATGTTGGTCGGCTAATAATTACTTAATTAGCCCAGTCAATAAAGGTTTTTTCGATCCGAAAATTAAATAAAAGCTGAATCTTCTACCATCGATAGAACCCTCCCAGAGGGTCATTCTCCCAAAAGTCCCAAAAAATCCCCTTGGAGCTTTCCCCCCTAGCACCCCTCAAAGTTGAAAAATGCAGGTAATCACGGAAAATCAATTACCTCTGTACCCATTGATCGGAAACAGCTTTATCATATGCCATTCGATTCATTACATTATGGACTACAATATTAGTTATATTCATTTTTTCAACAAAATTAACAGTTTTCTTGATAAAATAATATATATGTAAAAGTTTAGGGGGTTTGCGATTTGATTTTTTTGTTTTCTTCGATTAACTTCGAAGCAAGTAGTTTTAAAGAAAAATGAGTCGAATAATTAATGTAGCCACTCTTATTGCAAATCCATTGATGTATATTGTTATGTATTTGCGATTCGATTTGACGCCGTGGAAGGGGAAACAGTCGACGCGGAATGGCGCGGCTGACTCTCTTAGCCATAGTAAACAGCAAACTGGAAATCAATTATCTCTGTAACCATTAGTCGGAAAAAAATCTATCATATGCCATTCGATTCGTTAAATTAAGGACTACATTGTTAGTCGAATTCATTTCCTGAATAAATCGAACAGTTTCCTTAATAAAATAATATAATGTAAAAATTTAGGGGTTTTTCGATTTGATTTTTTTGTTTTCTCCGATTAACTTCGAAGCAAGTAGTTTTAAAGAACAATGTGACGAATAATTATTGCAGCCAAATTCATTGCGAATCCATTGATGTATATTGTTATGTATTTGCTATTCAATTTGACGCTGTGGAAGGGGAAACAGCCGACGCGGCTGACTCCCTTCACCATAGTAAACAGAATAAATACTGCTGTCTACATTGCATCTCATTTACAGTATGGCGCTCGAAACAATCAATTTTGTCTATTGTTTTGACATGCGCTGTATATAGATTTTCACTTTTCAATACTCTTAAAAAATATTACAATTTTCTTGATTTAACCATGCTCATGATAAAAATCAGGATTTCGTTGTTTTCTCACAGAATTTATTATATTAATTTGAAGTGTGCCTTCTCCATACGAGTCAGAGGTAACACAATTTGATAACTCTAGTTTCAGATATTGATGTTTTTTAACGAAGTTTCATGATATATTATGTGTCCGACTCCTTCATCTTATCCTTATTTTGTGAAAAATGAAGATTCAAAACTTATTTTCGTAGCTTTTCTTGTGTTTTATCTTGTTTCATCACTCTTTATAATTTAAACACTTGATAATGGAATGAATATCATCAGATCACATGAACAAAAAAATTTTCAAGCAGAAAGTAGATTAATTTGTTGCACATTCGGTTCAAATATAACAAATGTTACCAAATATTACCAATATTATCACATATAGTGAGAACGAATTATTCTGAAGCTTTCTATTCTCACTGAACATGAAGAGGCAATACCAAGCCAGAATCGCAGTTCCGTTCAAATCATTATTATCAGAGCTTTCAAATTGATGCTATGTAACTATGGATGTTATCCCCATCTCACAATTTCCCTATTTATCCTTATCCTGATACAGAATAAAGTAGATGATCTCTTTAATCACAAAAATCAATGTACAGTACCTATAATAAATAGTAAAAATAACAAAATTTCTAGTAATAATGCAACTTTTTCTAGGTATGAATTTCAAGGCTCATAAAATGACTTTTTCTCAATCACAGGCAGAAATTCCAATGATTATCGTAATAGTAATTTAATGAAAATTGTTTATATTGTACATTGTTCGACGTAAGATAAGCTACATCTTTAAGGTAACCAACGTATTTAGGATTATCATGTTTATGAATGAAAGCGAGACTGTGATAGAAGATTGTTCAAACTGGAATATAAACATTATAGACAATCCATATTTCTAATCAACTATAATTTATTATAAATGATAGTATCAAGCCGTAATGAATTGAGCAACTGAATTTCAAAGTTAATATCAACTGTTCAAATCGCACTGTGATTTCCTTTTACTTCCAAATGGATTGAATTGCCTCACTCTTCAACGTAACAATTATTGAAAAAACTAGTGGAATGCGAACGTCATCCGAATAGCATTTGAATTTCAATTTTCAGATCATGAAATTCATAAAAAACTAATTCTTGAGAGAATAGTGATGAATTGCAAACAGTGCAAGTAACATTGATACAAAGCGATACAATGAAAGTCAACATCGATTAAAGTTGAATTGGACTTATCAAATTTTATATTATTTATAAAGCTTATAAAATGTGAAACAAACATTTTAAATTTTCTCTACTGAAGCAAAACATCGATAGAAGATAAAGAAGAGCCCATCATAAGCATAATATACTTGTGTACCAGAATTCACTTGAACTAACTCATCACTTCAACCCTTCAATGATCACAATGAACTAGAATGGTATAAAAACCATGGAATTGATAATCAGGTACATTTTTCAAATAGCTTCACCCAACTAAATCTGTGCATGCTAAAAGTCATAAGAAATCATGTTCAATAGATTCAATTTGAATGCTTCAAATAGAAAATGATCTATTTTCTGGTGCCCTAATCAAAATCAATTTCAAACAACATTAATCGACATAAAGAAAAGCTTCTGCCAACCTTGTATAGTGAATGACAAGATACGAGTGGAGGTGAAAAATTGATATGTTAACAAAAATAATAGATGATGAATCGTCTTTCAATTAATCTTATACGGTAGGGTACTTTGGTAAATGTGAAACACTTTCATGATTTTCCTACCTTTTATGCATGCTTACTCTTCCTTAATTTGTATGTTTGCATGGCTTTCATCTTTAGAATCTACTGAATTTTCATATTGGACTGTCTAAATAATCTAGATTCAACTAGTAAGAACGGAAGATAAGCTAGCTACTTTACAGAGAGAATCATAGAAAGTTTCGACTCAACAAGCCCAATGTATAATTTTATTTATGCCTCAGCCGTCATATATATTTGGCTCAACTGAAGGTATATTATCAACCTGGCTTGAAGAATATTAACTGTAGAAAACAGCAAACACTGCGCGCTTTGATTTTTCAGGAAATTGCTACTGTTAACACTATTGTAATCTATGATTTATCTCAGTTTTTGACATAACTTATGATAAATTTTAGCATATAATTATGATCATACACACATATTTTGAATATGTATTATATTATATAATAGTATGAATATTTTATCGGTTGCAAACAATATCTTTGTCTGTCATAGAATGCATGATTTAGCACATCTATAACAACAAAATGATTTTAGAGAATTTAGATAATTAAAATGTGAAAAATTGGTTTCATCGCATGTCAAAACAATAGACAAAATTGATTGTTTCGAGCGCCATAGTGTGTGAATAAGATGCAACTTAGAAAGCAGTAGGCCTACTACTGTATTTCACTGTTTACTATGGTGAAGAGAGTCAGCCACGCCATACCGCGTCGACTGTTTCCCCTTCCACAGCGTCAAATCGAATCGCAAATGAATAACAATATACATCAATGGATTCGCAATGAATGTGGCTACATTAATTATTTGTCTAATTTTATTTAGATTATTTGCTTCGACGTTAATCGGAGAAAACAAAAATCAAATCGAAAAACCCCTAAATTTTTACGTATATATTATTTTATCAAGGAAACTGTTTGATTTATTGAGGAAATGAATTCGACTAACAATGTAGTCCTTAATTTAACGAATCGAATGGCATATGATAGATTTTTTTCCGATTAATGGTTACAGAGATAATTGATTTCCAGTTTGCTGTTTACTATGGCTAAGAGTGTCAGCCGCGCCGTTCCGCGTCGACTGTTTCCCCTTCCACAGCGTCAAATTGAATCGTAAATACATAACAATATACATCAATGGATTTGCAATGAGATTGGCTACATTAATTATTTGGCTCATTTTTCTTTAAAACTACTTGTTTCGAGGTTAATCGGAGAAAACAAAAAAATCAAATCACAAACCCCCTCAATTTTTACATATATATTATTTTATCAAGAAAACTGTTAATTTTATTGAAAAAATGAACATAACTAATATTGTAGTCCATAATGTAACGAATCGAATGGCATATAATAGAACTGTTTCCGATCAATGGTTACAGAGATAATTGATTTCCCGTGTTTACCTGCATTTTTCATGTTTTAGGGGGTTGGGGCGGAAAGCTCCAAGGGGATTTTTTGGGACTTTTGGGAGAATGACCCTCTGGGAGGGTTCTATCGATGGTGGGAAATTCAGCTTTTATTTAATTTTCGGATCGAAACTGCTTTTTTGGACCTTCATTGACTGGGCTAAATGTAGGATTCACTTCACCTCGGTGGGGTAGGCCAGTGGAAGTCGATTTATTATTTGATTCTGCGGGATACCCTCAAGGACAGAATTTGTTACTTGATAAGAAAATCGACCACCATTTACCACCAGAAGAAATAATAATCTAATGATAGATATTATACTCGCTACTGTCTGACTATTGCAAAACAGGATGTGTCCTGAATGATCAATATGTGTCAGTCGAGAAAGAACGAATTTGGAGGTATAATGAAGTAAATCCAGTTTAATAAAACGGTAAAATGGATATATTCTGAAGGAAGTATTTTTACAACAAATAATGAATAAATTGATAAACAGATTATGTAAATAATAGCTTTCAAATAGATACAGAATGAAGATTGGTTGATAACAGATTTGAATCTTTAAATTATAAATATTATATAAAAAGTTTGGTACTCTTCAATTAAACAAAATAAAATGGATAATAGCCCTTAGGAAAGGGTCATAAACTGAACTAGTTAAACAAGAAAAAACAAGTTAATATTAAATGGTGATTCAGAGAATAGAACAAATTAATAATTAAAATTACTCTCAGGGTGTGGTTTCGCCTAAGGAAAATAGACCTTTTAGCTAAGTACAGCGTGGACAGTTAAATTTATTTAATACTATAAAATTTAATTATGATAAATTTTGTACCCTTAAAACTATAGTCATGACTTTTCCAAATGGACGAATTTATGCGCTGTACAATTTTCGCAGATTTATGGGGATCCCCTTTTATATATTCGAACAACTTACGTAGACTTTTGTTTCCGTTTTTTGGTTTTTGAAATATATTCGGCCGTAGAATATATCGTTCCGGCTGGGTCCTTCCACGTGGCGAAAAATGTTGAACAGACTTCACTGATATAATTTCAGGGTTTATTTGAATGAAATTTAAAATCTTAATATCACAATTATTATAGGAACTTTGGAACAACTTTTTTAAAAAACAGAAAAACGAAGATTAAGTTACATGAAACAGAAATTAAAGCTTTTGAACAATTAGGTACGTGGACTAGGTCTGCATCCTACCGATGATCCTTGCAAAATGGCCTCGAGTCTTCCTCTTCTAATTTTCACTTCAATTTCTCCTCCAAATTTTATCTTGCCAAATTTACATATTAATTCGGGATTGGTCCGATTCTGTGACGTAACCAATACGCCGAATGGGTGGTGTCACTGTGTCCAACTTTAAAGCTTTTAAAATAGGGTGAAATTCCTGATTTGAAGTTGTTCCAAATTATTATTTAGTTTTTTATAATTATAATAATACATAAATAATAGAATTCATCTATGATGATATGCTTTTAAATTGGCTTCAATGAACAGCTAAATTATAGAACATAGACATGCTTGTATAACATAAAGTAGACATAAGAATATATATGTTTATAACAATAACGAACATCATAATAAATAAATATTTCTTCCTATTTTTTTTGTTTATATTGTTTTTTATACGCTAGAATATCGACCCTCAAACGTCATATATGGCTAAGCTAATTTGTTCATATATTTTTAACAAGTATATTTTTTTTGTAGTTTAAATAAATAAATATTCGGGCTTATTTGGCCTAGAAACGAAAGTATAAAAATGAAAAATTTAATAATACATTATTTCTATGATCGATGTTTAGTTGAACTGCCTTCTCAATTTGCTACTTGTTAATGAGCTAGCCTTGGTTTGTTTTAGGGTTATGTTTTCATTTCGAAACTAACCTTCAAATATAACTTTACTGTTCCAATCCATAGGCATATAAACATATACGGTTTTTTCCATTGACTAATTTTTTGGGAGGCATACAATTACAGATTTATTTATTTCCTTCTTTGTAAGTTAGATAATGGTCGTCTATCTACCTCAGATAAGATTGTATTGTTTCTACGGTGATAGAAGCTATTCCGTTCTTGTACTAGCCTATGAACAAATTTATTCTGTTTTTTGAGGACTGTACAATCATTGGTACATCACAAAGAATAATAAGAAATTTATTCCAATATGACAATAATATGAATAATTTTCACTAGAAAACTTAAGAGTTCACTAGAAATCAACTTAATGATACTGGTATCTCACTCTCCCCCATTGGTACTACATCCTAACTTGATCCAAGCTATTCTCCAATAAACAATATTCCCCATGGAACTTTTATCGAACAAAACTTTACTTCTCTCAGAGGTTGGATTCTCGACAGAGAGATAGGGTTTTGCGGCTTCAATCTCGAATACTGAATTTCCTTTTTTATCATTGATTTGTAGGGAATTGTTTAAAAAGTTTCCCAATCACTTTTAAGGCCTGTCATCCACTGCTATGTTTCAATATTCATTGTGCACTGGTGTACTTTGAGTCTTCGATGAAGTTGACACAGTGTTTGAAAAAAAAATGTATTGAAGAAGGGACTTTCACGAGTACCTCTTCTATGGTATTTTTGAACAAAACAAGATACCACCTGATGCTTTGATAAAGATTTGTAGCAGTTAATTATTGGATGTGGGTAAATTTAGCCGTTTGTTCCACAATTTCATTTGAAAGCTCAATAGTTGCAGTCACTGGAGAATCGAAGCTCTCAGACAGATAACATACCTTCAAACTTACAGAGGGAAGATCAATATTCTTATCTGGTGAACTTGAGGAGTTTTTGAAGTCTCAAGAATAATACTGAGAGGAATCTCACGCACACCTTTAAAAAATTACATTGTAACTGTTTCAATTATTCAAAATAATAATAAAATACTGTTTATAATATGATAAAATGGAAATATAATGGAAAACACACAACACAAAATTACTCTTATTCTTCGGAAACTTAATGAGAATGATTCAATTGTTCACGGAATATGGCTAAAATTGAATCGATCTCATTTGATATGTGTTTAAAAATATAAATTGAAATCGAACAATTCCATGTGATAAGATAGAGTATATATATAATGTATTGCATGTGAAACTTGACTGTTGACTGTTGACTGTTGACAATATTTTCGATATCGAATTCAGCCATAATGTATTTGATAATAGTTGTAATCATTCTCCGAATTTCAAATAAAATAAGACTTGCCTTATATTCGTTCCAGTTTCATTGTACAAAAAACATACATATAAAGACATTGTAGATATTCAAAGACTTTCAATCATAATCTCTCGATTGCAGTCGTTTTATTGAGCATTGACAACACTCAACAATGCTGTATTGTTGACTTGGTCCGGATAGTCGGTTTCGTTTCTTCCTCTGCTAGTATTGAAATTCAACAGCTGTTGGTGACAGCTCACCACCAAGGAGTGTTGAAGGCGTCATCGTCGGCTGTTGACGTTATACTGTTGCTTTGGAAACGGATTACACTCTAGCTGGAGCTCTGTACAGTGATGTTTCTTCTAACTTCGGGACTTGAAGTCTTCTTCTCGACTTCTCGCAGCTGAATGGAACTCTGATATCGATCGTTTCGACTCAAATTTACATCATGAGAGAATAGCAGTTGAAAGTTGAACTTCAATACTTGTAATTCCCTCATTATAATTCACTTCAGTTGGCATTAAGGATGGATTCAGGAATGAAAAAGTTGGGGGAAAAGCGAATTTGATAATAATGTAACTGATATAAAGATTTCCCAAAATTTTGTTTTTTATTTGATTGCTCACCTAACCGACTGTTAGTAACAGTTTTTTTTTGTAACACTTTTTTTTAACAATTTTTTTTTCGGTAACAGTTTATTGAATCGAATAGAATCTATTCCTTTTCATCTGGAGAGAACGCCAGTGACAGAGAAATCAGAAATCAGATCTTAACCCATCCATACATTATATATATATATATATATATATATATATATATATATATATATATATATATATACCAACGCATAATATTGTCGGATCACTGAGGAGAGATTGATAGGGAGATTGTAGAGACGAGAATTGTTGCCAGTTTTACTATAAGCTCGGTCAAGAAATTTAAACATATAGTCAAACTGGGTACGCTTTATAAGTGTGCACTGGAATTATCGATAGAAACTATCGCTATAGAAATCATAGTTATAGAGCCAGTGCACATCGTAAACCATACCTGATTTGATGATGCTTGAATGTCTAGACCGAGTATATGGTGAAACCGGGCATTGGCGATTAAAACTAGACTGAGGTTTGCAATATTAGTAAACACTCGACTTTCGGCGTATGTTATTCCATTATTAGCCTGAATGAGTGATTGTTTCAATCATTGTGATTTCAATCATCAATAATCTAATTAAATTCATAGAAGAAGAATATTATAGTTATATATGATTAGAAAGATGAATTATAAGGAAAAATGTTTAGCTTTTCGACTATAGCCTAGTTTCTCGTAGCTCTAAACATTTCTAAATGGAATGCGAGGGTTTGAGCAAGAAAATCTTTTCCATTTCTTTTACTCTACTTATGCTTTAGATGATAGGTTCTAATTCATATCAATTCTATTTGCTCTGAGGATTGGAAGAAGAAAGGAGATGAAAAGCTTGGAACAAAAAAGAAAGGTGAGGCCAGAGGAGTTAATGTTAACATGTGACTAAAGGGTTCCCATTCTTACTCAATCCCACATTAGTGGTGAAGCGAAGACGTGGAATTCTTTGAAGCTAATGTGATCATGAAATTTTTCTGGCAAAGGGCATTCCAGCGCCAGTCTGAAAGTCCTTTGGAAGGACTATTTGCTGTAATGTTCGTGGCATCTCCCAGTGAATGTTATCAGCTGTGTTTCATTAGAGGTACGAAAACCTCATTACTTTCGGTCGTTTCTAGGGTGGCACACTCTCTGCCACGATCAATGTCAGTCTGTGTCATGTCAACCGTAACAAGTCTTGGATAAAAGTATTGTTGAATCGATGCTGCTTAAAACCTCTCCTGGTAAAACAGCTATATTCAATTTCTTTTAAAAATGATTTTTAATGAATTTTTGAGAAGAGTGGAGCCATTGTTCTGGATACAGTTTGATCTAAGAAATTTCTTCAATGAGATTCTATGCTTTTAGAAATTCGAATGTTATCGAAGGAGCTCGAAATATAGAAATTTTCTTACATTTTGTAAATAAATAGAAATTTATGGATGGTTTCAACAACAGCCTCTTGTAGCTTCTGAAAAGTGTAGCTCATAAATGCGAGTATATAAAGTAATATTATTCTAGTTCTGGATAAAGAGAACAACATAGGGAAAATAAATGTATATGCTACAATATCACTCGAACTCTTGCAAATAAAGTGAGAAGACAATGATGGAATTTCATAAAGTGATGGCTGTGCCAGTCCTCCCCTATGGTAGCGAATCGTGGATCGCTACTCAACCTCAAGAGAGTAGAGTAAAAGCCGTTGAAGGGCGATTCTCACGGCAATCAAAAAGTTGTGTTCGAAGAGATCACATCAAGATATGAAGCTCAAATTATACTGTCTGGAAGAGAGGATTTATCAGCGTACTTCCTAGAAGGAGCACGCTGACAGAATGTCCGCAGGAAGAATCCACTACAAACCCTGCTATATAGGCCAAAGGAAGAGAGAGGCGGTGTTATGTGATATTTTGTCCTGAAATATCTTGGTAGGGTAGTCAAATCAGCTTTTTTCACTACTACGACACAGATTCCACGGCACAACGTCTCTACGTCACTGAGATATTTTGGCCCCACCACAACATTGACATTTCATTGTTTAACGGCTACCCACACACGCACAAGCCCTAAAACCCTCCTAACTAACACAAACCTACACTATAACTCACACTCCTCCAATATGCGAGGGAGGAAAAATTGAAGAGGTCAGGAGATCATTGAAGTGAAGACATTAAAAATCTTCTTATCACAATAATTATTAATCAACACTCAATACAAATATCAATTGTGAGTCGGAAATGGCAAATATGCCCAATCCTTGAAGGCAAGAAGAAGATAATGATATAATAATATTTATATTTCATTTGAACCTAGAACACTCAATAATATTGCTGATTCGATGGTTGGTAGGGAGCTCCACACAAGCTATGAAGTTATGAATTTTAGTAGTGAAAGCCTTTTTCATATAAATATAGAGTACTTAATACATCACCTCTTGTAATTGAAATCGTCTGATCAATGCAATTCTTTGTCTATTGACCAATCTTCATTTGAAACTTGAAAGTGAAAATGTGTACCAGAAAATTGTCAGGATGTTTCAAGAACGAACTTGCGTCCCACCATCTGCTCATCACTGGACAAAAAGGAAGAAAACCAGAAATGTTCAGGGTTTCGAAGCTCTATCGAGTGGAATGATAATAAAAAAACAATATTTGCTCTTCTCCAAGCCACGTCCTTCTCCGGAAAGGACAACTCGCCGACGTAATCACCCTCGCTACAATACTTTCTATGATAACAGGACACTGGATCCAACGACCAACCAGCTTCCTGAGTGTCAGTATTGCCAGACCGGTTATGAGGCTCTGATCCTCCCAGTAACAATGATACGACACACTTCATGGCGCAACTCTTCTACAAATATTGTCTATTGTTACTGCCAAAGTCCTACAATTGGGGTGACATTCTTGCACAATCCACACTCTTCTCTATTGCTCTCTTGTTTTCAAACTCTCATTTTCTCTCCGTCTTGGAGCATTGCTACAGCGCAATGATTTTCCTGATTCCCAACTCAGTCGCACCATAAGCTCGCTCAGTTTCCCTCCACCTGAAAGGAAATAATAAGAGAATACGACACGCTGCGTCATTAAGTTTCAGCTTCACTCGAAAGTTGATATATTCTCTCCTTCACCGGCAGGATGCAATTATTTCCTTTCGAACTCGATCACTCAGCTTTATCTATCCGTTGTTGCTCATGTATGTATGAGTTCCCGGAAATAGACTGTATTATAACGAGAACCATACAGAACATTCAGTTTTCTAGAAAGATTGACTATGGAAGAGATAACATATTTCATTTTCGAATATGTGTTTTGAAATATGTAGGACTAATAGTTCCCAATTCAGTATTCTATGTTGAGATTAGGATTATTGATTGACTGTTGGATGAGGGATATTTGTTGAAAATGATTCAAAAACGCTATAATGAATGTGGGAAACACAATATACTTCTTTTCCCTCTATGTATGTTTGTAAGCACCAAATGGAGTTTTTAGTCACTCATTGGAAGATATATTCTTCATTTTTTGTGATATTCATTGTTCATTATGGGAATGTATAATGCAGATGAATATAATGAGCTACAACGTTGGTTTTTGCAATAAATTGTCACGAACATGAAACTTATTATTTAACCTTATCATTCATATGAATTCCATCTCAATGAGAAATGTTGATGATGATTAGACGGCTTTTAGATGATGTTGGAGAATTTTTCGAGAATAATCCACATCCAATGGATCAATAATGAAGATTGTTATGAGGTTTCAATCTATGATACACATGGATGAATTCAACATCTCCACTACATTCAGGCTTTTCATCACATTTGGAGTCAGTGTATGTTTCGATCAAGAATGAACCGGCAATTTACTTAAATTCGGCTCTCTTTGGAGTAGTGAAGTGAAATGTGACGAATGTAGAGAGCTCTTGCCTCATTTCCGAGCCGAATTCTCTGGAACAAATAAGTTCATTTGCGGCTGGCAAGTCGAATGCCGAATGTAACAAGTGCCGGCACAAATGTGTTCAGTGTCACCCCACCGTGACATCTGGTCAATTATCTCTCAATTCCTCAACAGAGGAAATGTCACTTGACTTCGTCAGTTTGATAATTGATTGAAATGCAAGAGAGGCTGAAAACCCTGCTCATGCAAATGTATTTTTGTCCAGCCCAATCAATAAAAATCGAACTACTGAACTCCTAGTTGAGAATCGGAGTTTAATTATTATTATACACTCCCTTATTTTCGACTTTCGAGGTAACACGGATTACTCATGGCTTACTCGAAAATAGCATGGAGCTGTGCAAAATGTTCATAGTCCCATCATCAGTTATTTTTTAGGCATTTTTTTTTACCAATTTACTACCATACAGGTTTAAATCTTGAGCTTTTCTGCTCTCAAAAATTGTCACCCCATTCATGGAAGGGTAGATTCAAGCAATGAAGAAATATTTGATTTAAAAAAAAATCCAAAAAAAAATTTATCATCTAGTCTTATTGGATGTTCATGTATCATTTCACGGGTCTTGAAGAACTACTCCTTGAAAATGCAATAGCATTGATGCTTACAATATAACAAAAGCTTTGAGGAATCAACTGTTATAGTAGAATATATCTACGATATTCATTGCAGATGTCGCAGCATGCAGATGATTTGTGAGCTTTTGCTAAAATCGTATCAGTGTGATTCTGGAGCAAGCAGAAAGGTCACTATTGTGATAAATTATTGACGGGATGATCATCATCCGAGTAATTCGAACACTTCCTAGCGTTCAATGCTATTCAGTTTGGCAAACCGAGAGGAATGGTGGAAAGATATAATAATTGCAGAACAACTCAACTGTTCTCTCTGCTTCTGTCTGAATTGTTCACTGTTATTATTTCGGAAGGATTTGTAAGATGACTTCATGTGTGAATTCATTCGTACATAGTTTTTTCATAAGCTGTTCCATTCCCATGAAAAAGTTCTTGGTTTCAGTTTTGCCCATGGTTTATTAATTACTTAAACACGGAGTATGAAAAACAAACATAATGGATATAATGAGCCTCGAGATGATTCGTGTGGAACTAAAAATAATAATGATGTTACAAATAAATAATGAATAGAACTTTACCAAGTATAAATAGAAAAAAATGCAACAATATGGGAAAAAAATATATTATGGACAAATAATAATAATAATGACGAGTGACCAGGCTAGCTCTGGTCTAGTGTCAGAGTTTCCAGGATATATAGATAATATTGTACTGCAGCCGTGCAGTCTTGATCTTAATTTCACTGCTATTCATTACATCTAATTATTGCAGACTTGCATCGTCGGGGTTGAATAAAAGTAGTATAATTTTAAAACAACAACACCTTTAGTTCAACAGTTTCAAAAAAGCATCTGCATGCTGCGACATCTGCAATGAATATCGTAGATATATTGTGCTATAACAGTTGATTTCTCAAAGCTTTTCTCATATTGTAAGCATCAATGCTATTGCATTTTAAAGGAGTAGTTCTTCAAGACCCGTAAAATGATACATGATTATCCAATAAGTCTTGATGATAGATTATTCTTGTACTGGATTTTTTTTAAATCAAATATTTCTTCATTGCTTGATTCTCTTGGTCAAAAAGTAGAATGATTTGAAAACTCCTAGCTATGTAACCAAGAAACTGTGCCTTATGGGATTTTTGTCATGTAGCCTATTGTTGATTGGCAAAGGTCGAGTGGTACCGTATACCAAAAAGGGCAGCTACTTAAAACTACACAGTCTGCTTTGTATTTTATTTCCGAGATACAGTATTGTTTCAACATATGGTACTATAATTCCAGTCTAAAAAAAGTATATCCGTATCATTAATTTGTACAATCCACTCCTCAAGCTTTTTTGAAACTGTATAACGGTGTTGTTGTTTCAATTTCTCTAGGCAGTAGATCAGAAATTCTGGGAGCATTATATAAATAGAACAAAATGGTTTCCGGATCTCAAGGCCAAACTCCCCTCCCCATACCACCTGTAGGCTAATAATATTTTCGTGTCTCAGCAGTACCTTATCGAAATACAAGTAGGCCTAACGGAGTGATAACAATTTCCAGGCTTTTTGATCAGGATACTGAAAGAGCTTTTCAATAAGGCTACTTGAGGCTCCAAATTATTGTAGTTGAGGATATTTAATGGGTTTCCTAATTCCTATTGATGACTCAATAAATATATGTTTTGGTCCAACTTAAAGTGGCCCAGCCTCAGAGCTAGTAAGCACCTTCCCAACCAATCAAACCATAATTCAGTATGCTTCCTACTAACGCATAGTGAAACACTCGTTTAACATAATCCTGGCAAACATTTCTGAGAGAATTAAACTTTCTCCAAGTAATGAGAAGCTGGTCCTTAGCTGAGCCATAGTGGCTCTATGGATGTGGCAACCAGATATGTATCATCAGCTTAAGTAGTTACATACCCTTAAGGGGGCCATTGCCTAGATCATCGACACAGTACTATTTGATTTGATTAAGTTCTGCTCCATCTCCTATCAATTGTCATAATGAAAGTCAATGATACATTGACTGGAAAGTGAAGTATATTAGTTAATCGAAAATATGTTTCCAGATAGTGGAATTACACCGAGTGTGAGCACTGAGTGGAATCATAAATATTTTGACTTGATAATGATTCCACCATCCCTTAATTGGTTTCAGGTGTTGATCGAGGAGATAATGAAAATTACCCATAATCAAAATAACTAGTAAAATTCAAAATTATTATGAACTTTTGGCTGGCAGGCTTGCTTCGCTCGTCTTAACTGTGTAGCCGGGGGGATCCGCCCAAATTTTAATATCTTCTTTTCATTTAATCTCGATAAAGTTTAGGAAACGCAGATGCACACTGGTAGAATGCCGATTTTGGTCGAGTCTTTGATAGGATTTCTAAGCTCTTTTGATGCTTAATTTGTACAACTTGACTGAACCTCACTTGAACCTACCAGATTTGAACATTTTTTCATTTTAGAATTAGAAGCAGCAAAATAATATTCTTTCATAATTTGAAAGTATCTCTTCACATTTGTTAGAGAATCACAATTCTCAAAATTTTAGGTCTATCATGATTTAGATCTGATATAAATAGAAGAGTAATGAGGTCAATACATTAGATATCCATAATAAATATCAAATTATCTTCTTGTACTGCTGTACTTCGACTGAGCCCAAGTTTGAACTTCCCCAACTTGGTGAAAATAAGGACGTATCTTCCACTCAAGAAGAAAAAGTGACACATCCATTAAACTTTTAGTAATATGCAATGAGGAAATCCAAATGAGATGCTGAAAAAGATTCAGGTATGTCACGAACTCAAGTGACAAATTTACAAGCAACAAGAGGATTGCAGGATTTTTTCCTGAATAATACTTCCCTCGCAATTTCAACCAGAGATCTGGAGTAAGTTCTTGATGGTTTCAGGTGCTGACAAAACTTTTACTCTGAAAAATCGTCAATGATTCACTATCCCTCACTTTCAGGATAGGACTGAACGAAGTGGTCTACAGCTATTCTGACTTGCCGGAAGTTCAATCCCAGAGGAATGTGAGTTTTATTGAGGACTAATCTGCCAAGTCCCATAGGAGCTGAAATAGAGATGAGTTGGAATGAATGACTCCTTTATCCATGATAATGTATAATGCAATTTTGCTAGAAGGAGTTTCGAGGAACTGTTGAAAATGAAGAAAATATTATTTTTCATTGGACGGGAGTGATGGCTCCACAGTTGTTACAGCTCGCAATAATTTCAAGATTAGAAGAAAAGTGATTTGGTCTTCGCTAATGACTTCGAAAACACACTATAATATTATAGTATTGCTTGTATAAAAACGCATTCGGATGCTTTCATTTGGCAAGTCCGAAGAGGATTTCCCATTTATTGCGCATGAGGGAAACTCAACGAGTTCAATACTATATAAACACAGTTGTAGAAAGTAATGTATTCTCTGTAATAATTCTGTACTTGGTGAACTCTATTTGCCCGTGTTATTTGTGCTCATTGTAACGGTTTTATGCTACCTAAGGGTTTTTTAGTTGAAATTCAGTTTAATTCAAATTATTAAGATGATTATTATTTAAAAATTTGATGCGCCGAATAGCTCGTTGAACAACGTGGGACCTATTGATAAATTATGTTTGATCAAAAATAAGAACTTTCAAACTAAAGGAAAGTTCACGGCAAGTAGAATTAATTGATTTTCTTAACATAAAATCTATTTGGAAAAATCTATAGTGCTCTGGATGTAAATACATAAAATGATTTATTTCGGGGACTTTCGATAAGTTTACCTCCTCACTACCCTGAACAGAACTGCGGGGTCAAAAATTGTCTTCCAAACGTTTCCCTCTATAACACTTGGTTGACTGGGCTATAGTTATCTATATCATAAAGCTGCGTACACATATTCGCGCTTCCAACCCGCACCGAGCACGCTCCTCCCTCGTACCACCATCGAACCACAGTCGCTCCGCCCATGCACCCATCATGAACGTTACGGAAGATGTTAGATCTTCTCGCGTTCCCCGGTCAAACCACTCTTGTTCGCCGGTCGATCATCAATCGGTTGCGGAGCAGAGCGAAAGTCTGTACGCACCTTAAGGGAGAGTAGGGTTGTGTGTGATCGTGTGTTCGTGTGTTCGATTGTTCGTGTGTTTGCATCAAAGCATGTGAACTTGTGCATTGTACACCGGAAAAACGGAAATGATTTAGATCTCTAAATTTTGCACATAGATTCTAAAAATATCAATATCGTGCACCTGGAAGCCCAAATTTCAATTTTTCAGAATTAATGTTCCAATTCCATCAATGGTACATACGATTTCATAGAAAAATCACCAAATCGTATGGTCGGAATTAAAAAAGGTACATCTGTTTCTATTATTGCTTTCTACCTGATACCACTTAACCTCAATAATATTGTTTTGATAATTGATAAATATTTTTATTATAAATATAATAGTAGTATTGTTTTGAAAATCAATAAATATTTTCATTTTCACAAACTCTGTATAATAATATGGTGAATGTGGAACAGCTGCATCAAAGATTATTTCAAAAACATCTGTTTAGAAAAAAACTTTCCCCCAGTTGCATACGTCTGTTAACGTTTAATCGCGATAAAATGCTATACTTTAATTGAGATTAGCAATAACCGATGCATTTTGGTTGCACAAAAAAGAAATTCCAAGCGATAACGCCAATTAAACTAATCAACCTGAAATAGTATCTTAAGTCACAAAGACGGGAAATGCCGTTTTGCAGACGAGAATGATGTTTCTAGTCGAGGCGCTAGCCGAGACCTAGAATCTCATTCGAGCACTGCAAAAGACATTCACGTCCAAGTAACTTACACTATTTTTTGTCATAATAATCTAGAAAAGAATAATTGAGAAACAGAAAACATTACCTGCTTGTGCTGACATTACTACATGCATTCTATAAACATAACCTAGTTTACAAGTTTCGAATCGGTAATTTCTTGATTGTAGTTGACAAAAATTCCACCTGGAGCGCTAAAAAGCGGCTTTAGGAACAGTTTTGCTGTTCCAAATTCGGAACCAGGAAACATACTCGACTGTAAAGAAGACATGATTTTATTACAGTATAGTATGCTGTAATGAGAATCATATGTTTTTTTGTTCTATAATCAGCTGTTTACCGGCTTGATTTCATGGATGTAAAACAGCTGAAATTGAATGACTATGACAAAAAAATTTTAACAGGCCATTCATGGGGAATTAAATCCTACTAACGCCGATAAGGTATCTACTGATAGCTGTCTTCCAAAATTAGTTTTTGTTAAAAAAACTACAGAACTCAGAGTATGAGCTAAATATATGAATGAATTTTATCCGTTAATAAAATAGAGTATTTAGCTGATATTAGCATTCAAAATTATATCCTGATTTTTGAGTTTAGTTTTCGATCTGTTTCGTTTGCAGACAGCACAACACTGGCGACAGACAGAACATTTTTATGGCGCGTGCTTGATGAATAGTCACTGCTTCAATAACATAACCTTACTTTTTTGTAATTTGTTTAGAACTTAGACCAATTATAGAATAGACACGGCTCATTGTCTATTCATACTGGAAGTCGAAGAAGCCAACATCTACTGCCAAATCCACCCATCTTGACGTCACAACAGTGACGTCACGCATCGTATAGAAATTATAGAAAACGCAGCATATAATTGCATTGAAATTTTTAGGAAAAAAAGTGGAATATCTTTTCATGCATAAGTTGAAATTCATACACATAAATATTGTAAGTTGTAACTGTTAAGGTGTGTACAGACTGTCGCTCTGCTCCGCAACCGAACGTCACTCCAGCAGAGCGATTGATGATCGACCGGGGAGCAAGAGTGGTTCGACCGGGGAACGCGAGAAGATCTAACATCTTCCGTAATGTTCATGATGGGTGCGTGGGCCGTCCGACTGTGGTTCGATGGTGGTACGAAGGCAGTACGAGGGCGGCACGAGGGAGGAGCGTGCTTGGTGCTGGTTGGAAGCACGAATATGTGTACGCAGCTTAATATTATCCTTGGTTATAATGTAAGTGAACTCATTGCAGCATTAGAATAAATTAGTTTTGTAGGCTACCCTACCTTATTATTTTCAAAACACATTATAACTTAACCGATATCGTTTTCGCCCGTAGCTAGAAATAACTTAAAACACCATGAATCTGAAATAGACACTATCTGAAAGTTTTCCATACGATGCGTGACGTCACTGTTGTGACGTCGAGATGGGTGGATTTGGCAGTTGTAGATGTTGGCTTCAGAGGCTAGACTTCCCAGAGTGTCTATTCTATAACTGGTCTAGGGTTTAGAATAATAATTTTAATAACATCACTGTCGGATAAATTACAGTGTTTTTGGATTATGAAATCGTCAAAATCTTGGTTAGTTAACCGGAAAACTTAATCGGAATTAAAAACTAACCGATCTTTGTGGAACAGAAATGAATCCGTAAAACTAACGCTGATTTGTTAATCGGCGTTAATGTCCATATTTAACAGACGTACGTGCAACTGGCCCATAGTTTTGAAACTTCGTTTTCCTTATGCAATGTGCAGGCCTACACGTGGCATGCATTATTAATTTCTCAGCTAGAACAGCTTTTTGAGACAAAGTGATAAAAATAAACGTCTACATTTTCATCAATGCTGTATCGGCAATATGAAAATGCATGCAGTTGATATGTTTACAGATGGAATTAAATAGAGAATGCATTTATTCAAATGCTAATTAATATATAATTATTATTCAACGAAAATCCTAAATAAATGCTGTAAATCACCCCGAAGACTTCAGCTACTGCAGACATTATCCAGAGATTGTCAGTTTGGTGTAAGGGTAAGCATTCCTGACTGGCAATTGGGAGGTACCGGGTGCGATTCCCGGGCTGACAAATAATTTTTGGATAGTAGTTCTAATCGAATCTCCATCTAGCTGTTAACCCTGTTGTCAATGTCTGCAGTAGCAGAAGTCTTCGGGGTGATTTACATAATTTATTTAGGATTTTCGTTAAATAATAATTATATATCAATTAGCATTTGAATAAATGCATTCTCTATTTAATTCCATCTGTAAACTGGTTGGCCGCTATGGCTTCGTATAAAATGAGAGCTGCTATCCAGAGATTGTCAGTTTGGTGTAAGGGTAAGCATTCCTGACTGGCAATTGGGAGGTACCGGGTTCGATTCTCGGGCTGACAAATAATTTTTGGATAGTAGTTCTAATCGAATTTCCATCTAGCTGTTAACCCTGTTGTCAATGTCTGCAGTAGCAGAAGTCTTCGGAGTGATTTACAGCATTTATTAAGGATTTTCGTTGAATAATAATTACAGTTTATATGTCTTTGAATAAAGGTGTTGATATTTACACCAAGAAATTATTCTCTTTCATTTTTTATTTAATTTAAATTTAAAAATTATTCGAGTCCTGATAGAAAGACTGACTCACTATAAAGTCAGTCGAAAAATTTAATATTGGAATGAGGGGTATTTTGGCAAGCTGAGCAAAAAATAAGGTCATATGCACCTTTTCGTTATATCTTCAAATGAAAAATGAGTTTTGTGGGTTGTCAAAAGACACCTCTGAAAGGTAAACTATTCAACTCATTCTATCTTTTAGTAAAATAACAATGATCATCCATCCATCTATTATCTTCTATACTATAATAAAGGAAAGAACTGGATTATACACGTGTAAAGTATAGGGAAATTATGTTTGACGCATCATCACGTCTGAACTAATGGACTGATTAACTTGAAATTTTGCATATAGATTCTTGCTTAACCAAGGATGGTTATAAACCTATTTTGAATTCCTAAATATTTGATTGCATCAAATTTTCAGTTTTTCAAGTTTTCAATTATTTGTCATGCTTTCTGTTGTTGTAAGGAAGCAGCAGAGCATTTCTCTTAAAAGGGAAATTAGAAGATAGGTATGATTGGGGATCCTTTTTGAATGAGAAAAACAGGTTTTCCGTCGCACCCAAATTTTTTCCGCCATTTTGGAACCTGGGTTTGATCTGATTACAGGTGAAATCTTGAAGAAACTTCCAAGGAAAGGTATTGTCATGCTAACATATTTATTCAATGCATCACTCAGATTACAGCACTTTCCTTCAATTTGGAAGGTGGCAGAAATCATTATGTTGCAAAAGCCTGGGAAATGTCCTCAAGAAGGAAAATCGTACCGCCCAATATCTCTTCTAGCTTTCAAAGCTAATTGAAAAATTACTAATGAAGAGATTGGCTCCCATCATAAGTAGCAGGAATCTGATACCAGCCCATCAATTTGGTTTCAGGCAGAAGCACTCAACCCTGGACCAACTACATAGAATCAATAATGTAATAGATAATTCATTAGAGTAAAAATGTATATGCTCAGCAATCTTCCTTGATGTGGCACAGGCATTTGACAAAGTGTGGCATGAAGGACTGATCAATAAACTTCATAAAATTCTTCCCACTCAACTTGTAAAACTTTTGAAATCATACATCACTAACAGATTGTTCAGAGTAAAACAAGTTGATGACGTCTCTGAATTAAAGGAAATAAGGGCTGGAGTTCCAGAAGGTAGTGTTCTTGGACCAGTTCTTTATGTGCTGTACACAAGCGATCTACCTGAATTGGATGCAGTGAAAATAATTGCTACTTTTGCTGATGATACTGCAATACTGGCAGAAGGGGAAACACTACAAGAAGCAGCCACAAAACTACAGAATGCTAGCAACAAATTCAGTGACTGGACCAAAAAATGGAGAATTCGATTGAATGAGATGAAGTTCATTCATATCAACTTCACAAACAAAAATATCAATGATCCGATTCGTATAAATCTAAATGGGAATGTAGTACCACACAGCAACACAGCAGAATACCTTGGAATGACTCTTGACGCCAAGTTGAAATGGAAAGAGCATATCAAGATGAAAAGGTGTGAGCTTGGACTCAAATACAGTAAAATCTATTGGCTGTTGGGCAGACAATCACAACTCTCATTAGACAACAAAATATTGATTTATAAACAAATTCTAAAACCTGTCTGGACGTATAGAATTCAGCTTTGGCGCTGCTCTAGAATACTAACATCAATCAGATTCAAACATTCCAAAACAAAGTACGGCGGAACATGGTGGATGCGCCCTGGTACATAAGGAACAGCGATTTGCACCGAGATCTACACATCCCCTATGTGACCAGTGAAATAAGACGATTGGCAGCTTATCATGAGTCACGTCTTCATCAACACGACAACACCGAAGTCATCCAACTACTAGACAGCACTGAACTCAAAAGGATGTTGAAGAGAACAAAGCCCTTCGAGTTGGTGTAGTGCTAGTGGAATGAGAAAGATATAAATAAAATAAATGTTTAGTGAAAGAATTTAAAGTAGAAGAATGATAGATTAGAACTGTAGGCTTCACTGGAAGACTTTAGCAATAAAAAATAATATTTTAGGATAAGAAATAAGAGAACAAAATTAATGGTTAGTCCTAGTGACATGTTTTAATGGAAGTAATAATAAAGTTGGATTCAAACTGAATTCAAAATGGCGGTTCCAAAAAAAAATTTTTTTTTTAATTGAAAGGTGGTCATATGATACATGATTCCGATACAGAATTTCCAGAGAAAAGGTATGGTGAGAACCGCACATCGATATCTCAAAACTTTCAAAATTTATTCTCATTCATTTCCTTTATTATAGTATAGAAGATTATATATCCATCTATCTATCATCTTCTATTCTAAAATAAAGGAAAGAACTGGCTTAAACACGTGTAGAGGATAGGAAAATTATGTTTGAGGCATCATCACGTCTGAACGGGTCGATGTCACTCTAATTTTCGTACACTCCTGACAGTCGAGGCCTACGACCGTAGAGGACTGTAAAACAGTCCTCTATGGTCGTAGGCCTCGAATGTCGTCGGTCTCGACTGTCGCGCCTCCTCAAAAACACAGTAAAAAATATTTTTAAGGAAGAATGTTTATGTAAAGTTGTTGTTTTTTCAAATCAACTTCCTAGATTATATAAAAAGGTAAATTTGTTCATTACTCTAAGCATCATACTACTGTATATCACATTTTTCTATTCTCTGAAGCTTATTAATTTTGTAACTTTTAAATTCTTTATAACTCTAAATTCGTGTAACTTTGAAAGTTCAGCATGTAAAATAAAGATACCAGCATCTTTCCATCCTCCAATTGAGTTTCGTCAACAAAGGTGGTCAAGTAATATACATTCCAGTACTTGGATGATGGTCCCTAAACATATTTTCAAGTAATGGGAGTCCATTACTACTGCATTATGCCTCCTTCATTGACAAATCTAAATATTTATCTATCTTCTATCCATCTATAAGACGAGATGGTATCTGTCTTTCTGTCTGTTTGTATGTGAGCTCATCATGCTTGAAATACTTGACTGATTAAGCTGTAATTCTTCACAAAGGTGATCGTTCTGAAAATCCTTCAAGGATAATCACTATTTACCTTCAAAGTTCATATGCTTTTTTATGAAGGGAGTTTCCATTATTTAGTTTTCAACAAATCTGAAGTTATAATCATTATAAAATGTATTTTGTCTGGAATCGCAGTAGGATGTGTCCTCAACTGTCACCTGCTGCAAGCGAGTCTCTAATTTTTGTATAGGCCAGACAGTCGAGACCAGCGACATTCGAGGCCAGCGACGGTAGAGGACACCTGAAAAAGTGGCCTCAAATGTCGCCTGCGTTAGGCGACAGTTGAGGCCACTCTAATTTTTGTACAGCCCCGACAGTCGAGACCTACGACGGGAGAGGACTCCTGAAAAAGTGGTCTCAAATGTCGCCTGCGTTAGGCGACAGTTGAGGCCACTCTAATTTTCGTACACTCCCGACAGTCGAGGCCTACGACCGTAGAGGACTGTAAAACAGTCCTCTATGGTCGTAGGCCTCGAATGTCGTCGGTCTCGACTGTCGCGCCCCCGTCTGAACTACTGGTCTGATTCACTTGAAATGCTGCTTATAAATTTTTAATCAACCGAGGATTCTTATAGGCCTATTTTCAATTATTCTAGATTCCATTACTTCAAGTTTTAAAATAGACCCTTGCGAAGCACGAGTTACCTGCTAGTATAATATATGATATATAATAATATTACAAACAACTTGATAGTCATAGTCTTACAGTAGCGCTCGTAGAGTAAACATCTTAGTAGTTTAGTTTCACCGTAGTGATAGTTTTCTAAACAATCATCGTTCATCAATAAGTGGGTCACTGGAACATAACCATACAGCAGCTATCTTCATACGTCATCGTCGTCGGATAGATGAGGTCACCAACCAAACCACCGGATGGACTGATCCCGCAATTCGAGGAGGAGGAAGAAGAGGATAACTTTCCAGGGAACCAAGGACTCAAAGTACGAGAACAACCAGGTAAAATGGAAACTGTTGAACAATTATTGCTGAGTGAATTCAACACAGACATAATGAACATGAAGAGTATCTCTTCGGAATTCAAGGAATGGGCTTCGTCAGAATTTAAAAAAAACAAGGTTTCCAGAGCCGAATACGATAATTTCTTAGGATTAGTTCAAAAATTAGCATTGGTAATCGTGAAAGTAGAAACGAGAGCAGTTACTATTAGCCAAATAAGTGATTCTTTAGGGCATCCGAAAATTCATGACTCATTACAGGACATAAGCAAATCTGTTCAGGAAATTAAAAATAAAGACAGGCCTATTACTTACGCAGACATGATACAACTACCGAAAAAAGCTACTTCAAGCGATCCCCAGTCCAATAATCAAGTCAGGAAAATCCTTCCAAAAGAACAGGTAGTCTTAATTAAACCCTCAAATTCCACCGGTAATGAGAAACAAGACAGTGAAAAAATAAAAGGAACACTGAAAACCAACATCGCGAGAAAGGATAACATTAAAATAAAAAAGACAGTACCCGTTAGAGGAGGAGGTTTACTCATTGTTCTGGATTCTCTAGAGGACAAAAAGAAATTATTGAAGAATAAAGCTGTGAATAATGATCAAATCAAGATAACTGAGCCCCAAAATAAAAAACCCAGGATAATTGTTTATGATGTTCCATCTGATCTCACTAACAAAGAGGTAACTGAAGAAATATATAACAAAAATTTTGTCAATTCAGGAATAGAAAAACAAAAATTTGAAGAAGGTTGCAAGCCATCATTCAAATTAGGGCCGAAAAACAAGGATTCCGTGCATTGGGTAGTAGAATGTGAACCCGAAATTAGGAAAGCAATAATTAATAAGAAAAAAATATTTATAGATATGACATCATGTAGAGTTAATGATTACCATGCAGTGCAAAGGTGCTATAAATGTCAAGTCTATGGGCACATCACAAAACATTGTAAAAAGGAAGAAGATATCTGTGGTCATTGCTCCATCACAGGACACAACATCAAAACCTGCCCTTCAATAGATAAACCTCCAGTATGTTTTAACTGCAAAAGAGCTGATAAACCCTCAGACCACAAAGTAAACTATCTAAAGTGTCCCAGCTATGTGAAAGCATTGCAACAATCAATTGATCGAACAAATTATGGAAGTGCTTAAAAAGATTAAAAATAGAATTTCCAGCTCAAAATCATCAAATAAATTCACAGCATCAAATATAAAAATAGATATTCAAGATTTCCTATCATCTATTAAAAAAACAGAATTAATAAAACAGTCAGCGAAAAGTAGGACGTCTTTGATTTTCAGCTTTGGTCAATATACAGATTTAAATTTATCATTAGCTCGCTGGAATAAAGATAGTTTACGTATTTCACTAGGCGTTGCACATTCAATCAAGAAGAAAACGCTGAGTCAAGATGAATACAATAGCTTACCTACTGTTTATTTACGGAACGTAAATAATAGCTCAATTCGTTTTCATCTTGTTAAAAATTCATTGACATTGATATTAGCGCAAAATAATAACAATGAGGCTCAATTAGGTATCCGTGACCTCTTACTGGTAATAGACGAATATGCATCGATAAATAAATACAACATTACGATTGGAATAGATTCTTTTGATATTGACTCCGAGTTTACATGCTTGGACATTTTAAGTTTAGTAATTAAAACTAAAAACCTGAATTATGTATTCTATTACAGAGGAATAAACAATCTAAAGTTCTTGGATATACCACATGAAAACGATGGCTCTGAAGATTGTCCAAAAGGATACCTACCGTATGATTCTATTCTTTATGCTTATTTGAACAGTATGATAGAACTCAGGAACTTTATTCAACAGTATGATGTTCTGAATGCGGATTTCTATAGGGGAGTACTATCATCACTGAATAGTAATATCTCTTCTTCAGCAGCATGTATTCAAGAGATAAGGCGGAACGAGATGAACATCTACGACAATCGACTTAAGACTTTCCTGTGGCCGACATCCACTACATATCGAATGGGCTTCTGTTTTGAAAATGAAGGAAAATACGTAACCTACAATGAAACAACAAAGTCATTCTTAACTAAGGAAAAGTATATTCTAGTCAGTAGAGACACCCAAATCATGCTGAATGCTGAGCTGCTGAAGAATATTCTAAAAGTTGACATCACAAATTGTAAGATGCCAAAAATAACTTGGATGGATGGAGTTCCAGGGTGTGGTAAAACTCACTTTATCCTTCAGCAACATACACCAGGTAAAGATCTCATTTTGTGTCAGACAAGAGCTGGAATAAATGAAATTAGGCAAGAGGTGAATAGAATTCACAAAAATAAATATGAAAGAATAATTAAACAGGATTATAGAACAGTTTCATCTTTTATAATAAACGGATCAAAAAAGCAGTACAAACGTGTTTTCATAGATGAAGCAGTATTAATGCATGCAGGTTTCGTGGGATTTGTCTCATCTCTCGCTGGTGCTTCTGAGATTATTCTGCTAGGAGATTCAAACCAAATACCTTACATAGAGAGAAGTAAATTAACAGCTGAATGGTCACACATTTCATCTCTCTGTGAGAAGAGAATCCATCAAACAGTAACTAGAAGGTGTCCAATAGACGTCTGCTACATCCTTTCCAGCTACTACCAGGACATTGGTACGAAAAATGAGGTTCTGTTATCCGTCAGACCTCCAATAACAAATGGAGAACTTGGACCACTTGAACCTAACACTCTGATTCTTACATTCACTCAGCTCGAGAAGAAAACAGTGCTAGAAGAGCTGCAATCAAAACTTCACCCTTCAATTAAAGTCCATACAATTCATGAAGCACAGGGCTTAACTCACAAGAATGTAGTTCTGATAAGGAACAATGAAAAACAACTTGGAATATATAACAGCACACAACATGTAATAGTAGCAATGAGCAGACACACACAAACCTTCAGATATATCACAACAGGGCAAGAAGATTTAGTGCTGACCCTAATTCGAAAACTAAAGGATGTTAGTGAAGAGTTTCTCTTAAGCTGGAATGAAAGAAACATGGAAGGGATTAATGAGAGTTTAAATAATGAGTAACAACAACTTATCAAATTTGCTCAGCTTCGAGGATCTTGATTATTTTGAAGAAATAAACGATGAAGTGATCAACAACAGTCAACAACTTTGTGCAGCATTGAGTTCTTGTGATTTGAGCATCTTCTGTCTCAATATAAGGAGTATCAGAAGAAATTTTGATGAGCTGATGATTCAATTGTGCGACATTAATTTTTCTTTTGATGTTATTATTCTAACCGAATGCTGGATTAGGACTGAATTTGTACTCCAGTCCATTCGAGGATATGATGTATTTTCCACCATAAACAACCCATTACAAAATGATGGTGTAGTTGTTTATGTTAAAGATAGTATAAATGTACAATGTGTTGAGCTACATATTAACCAGGCAAATGTCCTACATATTCGGTTGGATGCAGCAGACAAAAAGTGGAACATCCTTGCAATATACAGATCACCGTCCTTCAATGATATTACAGATTTCCTGAGTGACTTAGAATCGATCCTGAATGAATTAAGAGGGCAACAAGTCATATGTGCCGGAGACATGAATATTAACACCCTTCAAATTCGTCCACATCATCAATTGAATGACTACTGCGATCTTCTAAGCGAGCATGGGCTCAGACGCATTAGAGCTCATGGGCTCAGACGATTAAGCAAGCAACCAGAACTACAACAGAAACTGCTTCTTGCATAGATCACATTGCTACCAACTCCAGAGATAATCTTTTTCCAATCATTTATGAATCAACAATAACTGACCACTTCACCACAATTCTAGGAGTGCAACATATTTCGAGAAATAGTGCAAATGAAACTGGAACACATGAAATAAACGAGAAAATAGACATTAATAGCTTGAAGAATGAACTACTGAATGATGAGTGGATTCATGTTTTAGAAGATAATAATCCAGATACATCTTATGACACCTTCTTATCAACTCTGAGACAACATATACAAAATAATATCAAGCAGCATCGGCGGCAGAGAAGTACAAACCCATCAAACCATGGATCACCAGAGGTATAGTAGCAGCAATAAGAACCAGAAATATACTCAACAAAAGAAGAAAGGAAGACCCAAACAACATTAACTTAACCAACTTCTATCGTCGGTATAGGAATACACTCACAGCTTTAATTCATGAAACAAAGGACCAATACTATAGAGAGAAATTGTATGAAGCTGGAAAGGATAATAAAAAAATGTGGAAAGTAATCAAAGATGCTACTGATTCTAAATCAAAAACAAAAATGGAATTGAATGCTATTAAAATAGATGATAGGATTTTCAATCTAAAGGAAAATCCAGAAACTGTGCTCAACCACATGAATAACTTTTTCACAAATGTAGGTGAAGAAATGGCGGAGACAATAATAGATTCCTTAAGAAAACCACTAGACCAAATCATATCCCAATATAAACCTGTTACAAGAACTCTACACTCCATCTACTTTCACCCAGTAACTGAAGATGAGCTTCTTGAAGCTATTAGTAGTTTGCGAAATGACAGTGCTCCAGGACTTGATGGAATCAATAATAGAACATTGAAGTCGATAAAAAATGTAATTGTAAAACCATTAATTCACATATTTAATTTAAGTCTGTCAAAAGGAATTTTTCCAAAAGCTATGAAAGAGACATGTGTTAGACCATTAGATAAAGGAGGCAACAAAACAAATGTCACCAATTACATGCCTATTTCACTTATAAGCAATATTTCTAAGATTTTGGAAAAACTGGTAAAGAAACGTCTTGTTAACTACATGGAAAAAAACAACTTACTATCTAGGAATCAATTTGGTTTTCGTAAGGGGAGGAGTACAGAAGATGCGGTATTAGAATTGTCAAATTTTGTCACAGATAAGCTAGAAAATAACAAAAAATGTGCAGCAGTGTTCCTGGACCTAGCAAAAGCTTTTGACACTGTTAATCACAGTTTGCTGCTGAAGAAATTAGAAGCCATGGGAATTAGAGGAGTTCCTCTAGCATGGTTTAGATCATACCTCTGTGACCGGCTTCAAAAAGTCAAAGAAGAACATCTCAGTTCAGAGGAAACGATGAAGTTTGGGATTCCCCAAGGAACAGTTCTTGGGCCAATTCTGTATTTGGCATATGCAAATGAGCTATGTTCAATTAAGATAAGAGGAAGAGTAATAGCTTTTGCTGATGATACGTGTATACTATTTGAAGGAAACACCTGGGAGGAAGTTTTTAATCTGGCACAGGAAGAATTGATCAAAGTCGATAAATGGTTAAGAGAAAACTTACTTATCAGTAACTGTATATTAGATAAGAGTACCGTTCTGTACCGAATATTTTCTAGGAAAATTATTCAATAAAATTATAATTATTTTGCAAATGAAGCACGAATTATTTATGAAGTGCTCACTGATTTTGAGGTTACACTTTGTTTACTATCGATCAGATGTTTTTAAAATAGTTCGAACACAGCTGACTGATTCAAAGTATTGTCAAATGTCATGCTGGCTTCACGCAAGATGTAATACCATTTCTAAAAATTATAAAACTATCAATAAAGGACCAAGAATTTCAAATAAAAAAATAAAATGTATGTATTATCGTTGAAATTATTTATTATTTAAGAAATTATATTATATGTCAGGTCTTATTGTAACTAACTAGGTCATAGCATGAAATTATATTATTGATAAAACGGCAGAAATTAATTATAACAGTCTCAAACCTAATAAAAACTGTATAAGAATATTAATTTATTAATGATTTAATTCAACTGAACCACATTAGATCTCTTTGGCAAGCCTAAGCCAATCATAGTGCATAGAAATAGCACCAAGAAGGTGATCGTTTGAAAGCAACACATGTTAATCTATTATCAGACAACAACCCTGTCTTATCATTTACGCTAGCACATGTACATTGTATGAGAGAAACTATGTCTAGAAGATTAAGCAGTTTTAAGAATTACATAAATTGAATTATTATTGTAATTAAAGGAATTATATTCTACTGCTTGCCACTGACGTCATGTCTACGTCACAAGCGTTCTACCAATGGCAAATTTTTATGCAAATTTATTACATCGAGATTCTCAGAAGAAAGGTCTAGCCAAGAAGCTTAGAGAAAGGACAGCACTTCCCTTTTGAAATCCTCACCGTTCAGATCTCTTTTTATAGTTACCAAGACCTATTTGTAAATTTCTTGTTCAATTTTAAATGTTCTATTTGTGAGCCGATATTTTAGGCCAATCTGTTTGTTATTTGTAAATTTATTTTCATCAATCGATAAATTTAAAAGTTTAAAGTAAATTATCCCTTAATTAATTTGGTGAAGGAGATATTTAAATTAAAATTCCACACGTGCTGAAACCGAAGCCTGGATTGCTGCCAATCAAACGATTTTTGATCTAAAGAAGAAAACCACGACCACCAAGGAATTTCACGTGAGTTATAAGTTTTAAAAGGGGCCCCAATCTACGCTTCGAAAAATATTTCAGTGCAGAAACATAAATTTTTTCTTCGTTAAATTATTGGCTACGCCGACAAGCGCTTTTAGTTATTAAGAGCCTAGAATTTATTCAATATTTAACTTATACGAACTTGTAGTTGATTAGCTATCCTCCACTGCCAGAACCACGACCCCGAGCATTTTAAAAATATTTTATAATTCATTTTTTCACTATTTTTTCAAAACTGTTCAAATTTATCAATTGTAAAATTCTGTTGAATCACGCATGGTATCATGCAAGCACAAGAAAATTTTTAACTATTCTGTTAATGCTAAAGTATTATCAACCTGTAAATCAAATTCTGAACCTGCACTGTATGATCACATATTTTATTATAATATATTTCAGTTTTGTTAATTCGCTTTCTGAGTTCGATTATTTCTTAAGCCTGTCAATTATTGTGTCTGATACGTTCTATATCATCAAGAACCGATCGAATACGATCATTGGAATAATTGAATTAAGCTGGATATTGGAACAGGTCTAAGTGGATGTAGCGAGTGGGGTCAGATCGAGATATTTATTCTTTGTCCTTACCTGCTCATATATCAGCTTTTATCTGTTACCAACCTCGACTTAGGAGCGAACACATCAATTGTACAGCAGATGCAGCCAGAGATCATATAAATTCTTACAATAGAGCTTAAAACCCGACAAGACTCTGTTCTCGAAGTATATTCTGAACGATATTTGGTTCAAATACCGTATTTTAGTCCTTCAGAACTTATTAGAGACGCAGTCCCGTAAATTATCTACATCGGGATTTTTGCTCGACCTGTATGATTTTGTATGCTCATTCTTCACAGGTAATAATTTTAAGGTATCCGTATTCAGTGTTTAGCGTCCGCTACACTACTTACAAAAATTTCATCATTATACAAATCTGTCATTAGAAGAATCAAGGGTGAGCGAGCGTTTAGACCTCCCGCGATTCTGACAATTGTATTGAATCTTGTAGTGAATCAATTAGTCTGGTGTACACTCAGCGTCCACACACGCAATTGCAAAATTTATAGTCCATACACCATTGATTCAGTACAAGATTCACTCTACATGTGTGAAGCCTTCAAAAAACGCACCACATGATTTGGCGCCCAACGTGGGGCATTGAAGAGGTGGATAATCGACTACGAGGATTATTTAGTTGCTCAGTATACTATAGCGCTGACAACGGGAAAATTTTTTGGAAAATTCATGGTTGTGAATTTCTTCAATTTTAATATTAACTGTTCACTGTTATATAAAATAACAAGAAGTACCATACCCAATTTTTGAACAGAAAAGAAATTTATCGATTGATGAATTTTTAGAGAAAAAATCGAACTCAGAATTTTATTATCGTGTTATTCGAAAATTGGTCATACTATAAGTCATAGGTATAAGAAATACCATAAGAAAGGTCATATTATTTTAAGAATATTAGGTCTATATTGAAACAATTTATAAAAATTTACAGAAAAGAGGATTGAAGTTATTTATATTTTTAAATTTTTAAAGCATAAAGAGGGAAGTAAAATTAAATCACGGATACATTGTGGAATTCAAGCAGAGCATCACTGCTTTTATATAAAATTTTGCGAAGAACACTAGCCCTATATATAGAATTGCGGCAAGAAATTATAAGAGTAAAATATTTATAATAATAATAATAATAAATTATAAGTGACATACCTTCATTACCGCATAAGTGTCCATTATATCCTGTATGTTCTTATCATTTTATGTTAACGATATTGCTACTTTGATTCACTTCATCACTGAACATATTATTGAAGCACACTTTTGTATTCCTTCACTTCAACGAATTTTTTTACACTATCTCAACTTTGATCATCATTCATTTGTAATCTTTCACATAACCTCACATATTCGCGGACGTTTCACTGCACTCGCATCATTGTATCATCCAATAAATTATGGAAGAAACACACTGCATCCTGGAGACCACATCAGCGATTTCAGAGACGGAAGATGTCGCGCGGGAGAAACGCCCATGTACCACTGTTCCAGAGGTTCCGATGCCCACATCTAACGTCACAGAACCATTGCCGCCGGTTGAGGACCGCACACCCACCCTTTCCTTGCAAGAAGTAAGCATCAGACTGAAAGCATTCAACGATGCATATGAAGAAAGCAGATGATCAAAGGAAGACCCTATGCTCGTTATCACGCTGGATGGGAACGCCATCCTGAAAGCAATACAGAATGCATTTGAAGGAAACATACAAGCAAATGAAGAAATAATTGAAGACGTCCGACAGGTGCGGATAGCATGTGAACAAGGTTTTGATCTTGAAAAACTGGAACAAAGGTTAAATGAAGCAGCAGGGGGAAGCAGGACGGTAACATTGCAAATTGAGGAGGAATATCAAACAATGGAAACCAATATTGGACCAGTGATCGAGCCCACGCACGCGGAAATAAACATACTCGAAAAGGAGGTTAAGGTCAAACAAGCAAGAGAAGAAATAATTAAAGAAAACAAACAAGCAAGAGAAGAAATAATTAAAGAAAACAAGAAAGCACGGGAAGAATTAAAGAAGGAAATCCAACAGTGGAGGAAAGCAAGTGAACAAGGTTTTGAGAAACTGGATCAACAGTTGGATGAAGCAGCGGAAAGAAGCAGGATGTTAGGACGGCAAATCAAGGAGAAAAGTCAGACAATTAGAATCAATAGTGGACCAGAGACTGAGCCCATGCATGCAGAAGCAAACATACTCGACGAGGAGGTCATAAAACAGGCAAGCGAACGTGAAACGTGTATGGAAAACCAACCCACCGAGAATATTAGGACTGAGATCGCACCGCACCCCGCAGAACGCCAGGAGAAAACGGACGACATCACCAGCCAAGCCGAGGACGTCATCCATGGCATAGAGGGACAGCCCGCATCACCGCCCGCAGAATGCCAAGAGGAGCCGGACGACATCACCCGCCAAGCCGAGGACGTCATCCATCAGGTAGAGGGACAGCCCGTACCACCGCGCGCCGACTACCAGGAGTCCAAGGACGTTGCCGACCACGTTGAGGAGCAGCCCGGACCGCCGACCGCCCACATCACTGTCCATCCACCGAGGACATCACCTGCAACAGATAAGCCCAGCACTCATGAAGATAGTTCACAAAACAATAGAAGTAAATTGAAAACCTACAACAAATTGAAATCACAACTGAAAATAAAAACCTATAAATCAAAACCATACACAAGCAGCAAAACAATTCAAGAAAGAAAAAAAATATCTGAAAAGATCTATTTACACCGCCGTCACGTTAGGCTAAAATTGAATATCAAATTTCTCCCCGCCATACAGAAAAGAAAAATCGTCTCAAGAAGAACCTATCTACACCGCCGTCATGTTAGACTAAAATCTTACACCACGATTCCTACCGACATGCAAGGAAAAAGGAAGACGATATCCAGAAGAACCTACAACCACCGCAGTCATGTCCGGTTAAAATCAAACAGACTGTACACCGGCATGCGAAAAAGAAAAAGATTATTCGAAAAAACCTACAGACACCACCGGCATGTCAGGTTTAAAAAGATCAAACTACATGTCACCGGCCGACAAAGAGGAAAAACGTTTGTAAGAATTGATTTACACCACAGGCACATTCGTTTTAAGCCAAGTTTCAATAAAACGGACAGTCACAAATTGGAATTGGACCTTGAATAATACCAGAATCAAATTTAGATGGGGGCTTAAAGAAGAAATAATTTTTCAATCAACTAGAAATTACATTCGTGGAATACATCAACTATCAAACTTCTTCATAGTCACAGCCTACCCATCGAATCATATCTTTGCAGACTAGCATCTCTTACTGCAGCCTAATCAACATAACCTTAACTTTGCCGCATCTCAGCTAATGAGGAAATATTATCAATCTACATCAAATGAAGAAATTATTATCAACTCTAGGTCAAGAAAATAAAACTACAAAACAACTTTAAAAATTACCAACCTAATCAAGCCATCTGCCTCATGTCATAGTCATCATAGAAACCATCGCCTGGTACAATGCGCCCAACTGAAAAACAGAAACAAGAATTATATTATCCACAGAAAATAATTATAAATAAGAAATAACATGAAATTAGTAGTGAATAGGAGGAAAGAAAATAAACAAAGTTATTTGAAAAAATGTGTAAATATAACCTCGAAATACAGAATCGATAGAAAAATCTATTCAGAACCAAAGCCTGTTCGATAATTTTCTTCGTCAAACCAACCAATGTGTACGAAATCATAGAGTCAATGTTAATGGAATCCAAGCAATATCGTTATTTAATTATTGTACCCTATTATTTAATGTGAAATTATAAGTAAAAAACGCAACCAAAAATATATATTTATGTTAATTTGCACGAAATGCGCATGTTCTATATCATATAAATGTATTGCTAAAAAAGCTAAAAAGAAAATGAAATTCTTACCTTCAAATGTGAAATTTATTACTGTTGCATCAAAAGATCATGAATTGAAATTCAAATTGATAAATATAATCTTGAAAGCATAATATTTGTAACCCGCATTGATAAAAATCAAGAAAGCCATTCCAAATGTAACCCTGTTTGTACACAACGTACTAAGCGCAAATAAGGAATTGCTCGAGTCAAACGGTAGACGATTGTCAAGTCACCGAAGTAAAATCACACCCTCACCCAATTTATGCAAAAGCCAGAACAAAGAGTCGAAACCTGTAATAACTATGAAAAATGATGAAAATCTATATTTGTTACAAATACTGTTTGAATCCTAAGAGGATAATATGTTGAATTTTGTATATTTGTTATAGTTATGGGTCTGCTCATAAGCCACCCGTGAACGAAAGTTGTGGAGTTGTTTTAATGAAGGATCCAAAGAGACCTCATTAATTATTGTATTTCGATTGTATCCAATGGAAGGAACAATCAATTATTTATTTTCTCGTAGCCAAAAGGGCACGATATATTGTTTTTAGTGTTAAGTGTGGAGTTTTCGTAAAAGTAAGGAGGTGAAATGGTGTATTCATCACAATATCGGATTTTTCAAATAGTCATTGTTTCGACTCGTCTCCCAATTACCTATTTAAAATATCCTGGGGGCTTTTGTGTGATGAATCTTTCAAATAGACCTCATGAAAAGAGAGAGAAAATTGTGATTACCTTTTAAAATAAAAGAATTTGCTAAAGGAATGGTTAGCGACCGAGCGATAAAACTTACTTATCAGTAACTGTATATTAGATAAGAGTACCGTTCTGTACCGAATATTTTCTAGGAAAATTATTCAATAAAATTATAATTATTTTGCAAATAAAGCACAAATTGTTTATGAAGTGCTCACTGATTTTGAGGTTACACTTTGTTTACTATCGATCAGATGTTTTTAAAATAGTTCGAACGCAGCTGACTGATTCAAAGTATTGTCAAATGTCATGCTGGCTTCACGCAAGATGTAATACCATTCTAAAAATTATAAAACTATCAATAAAGGACCAAGAATTTCAAATAAAAAATAAAATGTATGTATTATCGTTGAAATTATTTATTATTTAAGAAATTATATTATATGTCAGGTCTTATTGTAACTAACTAGGTCATAGCATGAAATTATATTATTGATAAAACGGCAGAAATTAATTATAACAGTCTCAAACCTAATAAAAACTGTATAAGAATATTAATTTATTAATGATTTAATTCAACTGAACCACATGGTAATTAGATCTCTTTGGCAAGCCTAAGCCAATCATAGTGCATAGAAATAGCACCAAGAAGGTGATCGTTTGAAAGCAACACATGTTAATCTATTATCAGACAACAACCCTGTCTTATCATTTACGCTAGCACATGTACATTGTATGAGAGAAACTATGTCTAGAAGATTAAGCAGTTTTAAGAATTACATAAATTGAATTATTATTGTAATTAAAGGAATTATATTCTACTGCTTGCCACTGACGTCATGTCTACGTCACAAGCGTTCTACCAATGGCAAATTTTTATGCAAATTATTACATCGAGATTCTCAGAAGAAAGGTCTAGCCAAGAAGCTTAGAGAAAGGACAGCACTTCCCTTTTGAAATCCTCACCGTTCAGATCTCTTTTTATAGTTACCAAGACCTATTTGTAAATTTCTTGTTCGATTTTAAATGTTCTATTTGTGAGCCGATATTTTAGGCCAATCTATTTGTTATTTGTAAATTTATTTTCATCAATCGATAAATTTAAAAGTTTAAAGTAAATTATCCCTTAATTAATTCGGTGAAGGAGATATTTAAATTAAAATTCCACACGTGCTGAAACCGAAGCCTGGATTGCTGCCAATCAAACAATTTTTGATCTAAAGAAGAAAACCACGACCACCAAGGAATTTCACGTGAGTTATAAGTTTAAAAGGGGCCCCAATCTACGCTTCGAAAAATATTTCAGTGCAGAAACATTAATTTTTCTTTTGATGTTATTATTCTAACCGAATGCTGGATTAGGACTGAATTTGTACTCCAGTCCATTCGAGGATATGATGTATTTTCCACCATAAACAACCCATTACAAAATGATGGTGTAGTTGTTTATGTTAAAGATAGTATAAATGTACAATGTGTTGAGCTACATATTAACCAGGCAAATGTCCTACATATTCGGTTGGATGCAGCAGACAAAAAGTGGAACATCCTTGCAATATACAGATCACCGTCCTTCAATGATATTACAGATTTCCTGAGTGACTTAGAATCGATCCTGAATGAATTAAGAGGGCAACAAGTCATATGTGCCGGAGACATGAATATTAACACCCTTCAAATTCGTCCACATCATCAATTGAATGACTACTGCGATCTTCTAAGCGAGCATGGGCTCAGACGCATTAGAGCTCATGGGCTCAGACGATTAAGCAAGCAACCAGAACTACAACAGAAACTGCTTCTTGCATAGATCACATTGCTACCAACTCCAGAGATAATCTTTTTCCAATCATTTATGAATCAACAATAACTGACCACTTCACCACAATTCTAGGAGTGCAACATATTTCGAGAAATAGTGCAAATGAAACTGGAACACATGAAATAAACGAGAAAATAGACATTAATAGCTTGAAGAATGAACTACTGAATGATGAGTGGATTCATGTTTTAGAAGATAATAATCCAGATACATCTTATGACACCTTCTTATCAACTCTGAGACAACATATACAAAATAATATCAAGCAGCATCGGCGGCAGAGAAGTACAAACCCATCAAACCATGGATCACCAGAGGTATAGTAGCAGCAATAAGAACCAGAAATCTACTCAACAAAAGAAGAAAGGAAGACCCAAACAACATTAACTTAACCAACTTCTATCGTCGGTATAGGAATACACTCACAGCTTTAATTCATGAAACAAAGGACCAATACTATAGAGAGAAATTGTATGAAGCTGGAAAGGATAATAAAAAAATGTGGAAAGTAATCAAAGATGCTACTGACTCTAAATCAAAAACAAAAATGAAATTGAATGCTATTAAAATAGATGATAGGATTTTCAATCTAAAGGAAAATCCAGAAACTGTGCTCAACCACATGAATAACTTTTTCACAAATGTAGGTGAAGAAATGGCGGAGACAATAATAGATTCCTTAAGAAAACCACTAGACCAAATCATATCCCAATATAAACCTGTTACAAGAACTCTACACTCCATCTACTTTCACCCAGTAACTGAAGATGAGCTTCTTGAAGCTATTAGTAGTTTGCGAAATGACAGTGCTCCAGGACTTGATGGAATCAATAATAGAACATTGAAGTCGATAAAAAATGTAATTGTAAAACCATTAATTCACATATTTAATTTAAGTCTGTCAAAAGGAATTTTTCCAAAAGCTATGAAAGAGACATGTGTTAGACCATTACATAAAGGAGGCGACAAAACAAATGCCACCAATTACAGGCCTATTTCACTTATAAGCAATATTTCTAAGATTTTGGAAAAACTGGTAAAGAAACGTCTTGTGAATTACATGGAAAAAAACAACTTACTATCTAGGAATCAATTTGGTTTTCGTGAGGGGAGGAGTACAGAAGATGCGGTATTAGAATTGTCAAATTTTGTCACAGATAAGCTAGAAAATAACAAAAAATGTGCAGCAGTGTTCCTGGACCTAGCAAAAGCTTTTGACACTGTTAATCACAGTTTGCTGCTGAAGAAATTAGAAGCCATGGGAATTAGAGGAGTTCCTCTAGCATGGTTTAGATCATACCTCTGTGACCGGCTTCAAAAAGTCAAAGAAGAACATCTCAGTTCAGAGGAAACGATGAAGTTTGGGATTCCCCAAGGAACAGTTCTTGGGCCAATTCTGTATTTGGCATATGCAAATGAGCTATGTTCAATTAAGATAAGAGGAAGAGTAATAGCTTTTGCTGATGATACGTGTATACTATTTGAAGGAAACACCTGGGAGGAAGTTTTTAATCTGGCACAGGAAGAATTGATCAAAGTCGATAAATGGTTAAGAGAAAATTTGCTTACAGTAAATGCAACAAAAACGAAATTTTTAGCCTTTTCTCTGACAGAACGGACGAGACCACCGGATTCTTCAATAATCCTGCATCACTGTGGAAGCACCAACAACCCGTGTGATTGCCCTTCAATTCAACAAGTCAATGAAATAAAATATTTAGGAACAATAGTGGACAACAAATTCAAATGGGACAAGCACATTAATCTATCAATTACCCGGATCAGGAAGCTTCTCTACAAATTCTATCAACTCCGTAAAATCCTCAACTATGAGACATTAAAAACTGTTTATTTTTCTTTAGTGCAATCAATTTAAGATACGTCATAATTATCTGGGGAGCTACGAATTTTACACATGTTGAACCTCTCTATCAACTTCAAAAACGAATACTAAAAATAATAGGCTTCAAGGAGAATCAATTCCCCACGAACATTCTTTTCAAGGACAGTAAAGTACTGAGTGTAAGACAACTCTACATCCAGGCTATCATCACGCGAATGAGGAGAAACAACGAACACATAAGACTGGCAGATCATAACCATCAAACAAGGCAGAGAAACACGTATTCAATAGTACCAAGGATGAACACTACATTTGGGCAAAGAAACTACACATATTTGGGACCAAAAATTTATAATTCAATACCAAGTTACATTAGGGAAGAATTCAATAGACACAGGTTCAAGAAAAGTTTATTTTCCTGGTTGGTTGATATTGGAGTGGAAAATTGTGAAAATTTAGTTAGACTGTAAATATTGAAACTATTTATTCTTCATTCCACTCTTTACTGTTTTTCATTTTTCTAAAAATAACCTTTCTTATTATTATCCTTATAATAGAACATTAATATTTATTTACTAATCCATAATTTTGTTTGTTTGTATTATACATTTTTACTAATTTTATTATAGAAAACTTTAATCCCATATCAGTGAATGAAGTTTGTAAATAGTAATTATTACACGCAATAAGCAACTAATTACTTATACCCCAACACATATAATATATAGTGGGGTGTATATTTATTCATTGAAATTATCATTTATTCATTGTTGAAACACCGCTGATTTATGTAGTTATATTACAATACTATATTATCAATATTCTAATGTTGCATTCAATCTTCATTGTAATTAATAAGTTTTCATAATATGTGAAATTTGTTGCATAATTGGCTGTTGTACTGTAATTTATTGTAGATTCGTGTATGAACCAGAATGTATTGTAACTTACTTGAATAAATAAATTTGAATTTGAATTTGAATTTGAATTTGAATTTTTGAATTTGAACTTCATAATCAATAGCCTATTATACAAAGAGCAACTAATTACGCGACAGTTCTTTGGTCATCAACGCAAGCTTCGTAGCAGCAGACACGTATGTATATACGAACAGCTGTTTGACTAATACTGTTTACAAATATTTTTGAAGCGTTGGATTATTATTGAACCAATTGAATGTTAATCACAATCAGTCAACCATACCAGATTCAGGAATATGATTTCTCTCATCAAATTCAAAACTATAGTTCATTTCTACATGAAAAGAACAAACCTGGAAAATTATAATCATGTATTGTTCAATCATAGCTTTGTAGGAATCCAAGTTCCTGTTTTCATAGTTATTGTGATGTGACTTGTGCGTGAGAAATGAGATGAGAAATTCTTTGTGTAAAAGAGTTTCATCATCGCTAATAATAATTTAATTCTTTGAATCCAATTATTCTTTGCAAACTGGATATGATAACCACCCCTATTTTATATTCATCTTTGAATAAAACTGGATTATATTATCACTCTCCGTGAATGATTTGCAGATACCTTGTGTGAAAAATCTAAGTCGAATCGAGAATGTAACAGAGAAAATGCAAAGTGTCTGCATAATTCAGTCTTGGAAGCGCCATTTGCCACTTTATCACGAGAAACGGACAATATACAACCACGCACTCTTTATTTCAGAATTCTCACTTTCTTATTCGTCTCTAATGTGAATTTATGGCTCGAAATGTGCTCTTGAAAAGTGGATACTAGAGGAGGGGTCTGAAGCTCCTCAATGTGGACTTTACTGTAAAAGTCAATAGTCAACATAATATGCCTTGCAGGAAGTTTCTATTGAAAAATTGAATTCAGCTATTGATTCTCATTTTACAGTATGAACATAATCATATACAATCTAAAATAAACTATTTGCATCGTAAAGTTCATTCATGTCCATCATTCGAATCAACCTTTCTGCGTTGATATGATTGAAGTTCACTTATCGGATTCATCGATCCTGTTTCAAAGAGCCTGTATCCAATAGAAAAGCTTTTCGGCTTCCTGAAAAACGGAAATGCTGTCTGGAAGGTAGCATTATATGCTATTATTTTAATTATTATTATTTGCTATCTAGTCAAGGCAACCGAGTTCTATGGTGGAATTTCTGAGATTTTCAACAATTCATTTATAATCTTCTGTCAGAGGATTTCACCCCTGCATTGTTAAAATACGTGAACTAACAATAAGCTCACTACTTATATGTGTAGTAATCCCCTCGAGAGGTCTGGACTACAAGGTAGATTAACTCTACCACTCATGTCAGATCAACCTTAACATGACTATTTTATAAGTTCAGTTTCAATGAAAGATGTCAAAGCTTTTTCTGTTGCAATCATACACATAGATGGAGAATAATCAAATTATAACTGATCATCTCCCAGTAAATCGATCGCGTATAAATTTTGCAATGTCTCCACTATCGAATGAACAGATCAAGTACTCCAATTGATGGAAATCTCTGAATTTGAAATTAGTTTCCGTTGATTGCGTTTTAACAATTTTAACTAATATGTTGAACTGTTTTCAACTTGGCATATTGCTCGTCGAGATGAATAATTCAAATTATTATTAATTATTCAGCAGGGATGAACAGTGAACGGACAAAATTGAACTTGTTCTGATCAATCATCCTTGAAAAGAGTAGCCTAATGACCAAATGGCTCAGTCATATGATTAACGAGCAGTGATACATTATCCATTCGATTGTTTAAATTCATATTTAATTAACCATTGCAAAATGTAGCCTACTATTGCTTGCAGATTATGAACTATCCTGGTAATAGATTGCTAACAAATTCTCACTTTTATCAACAGTGCCTTTTTCAACTGATTCGTTGAATACCACAAATGAGTCATTAATCTGCATTGAGCCAGTCTTTGTAGTTTGAGTATTATTTCCTGTCAAATAAACTCATATTCTCACAGCTGAATGGTTGTATTATTTCTAGTTCACGAACGATTTCAGAATAGTTAATATTCTATTCCCGTTCATAAAACCCAGCGCGCAATGGATCAATTTATTGCTACCTCTACCTATGCCATAAATATATTTCTAATCTCATCTCAATTCCTTCGAACTTGAACTTTTATTTATTGAGAAGTGTGAGCTTTATTTGCATTGACTTTTCTAAAGTTTGATTACAGTTCATCATTTTTTTCTTCTCATGAAGGATACTATAACTCTTCTCCTTACTCACTTGATTAACATTGGAATTATTTATTTAATTAGAGTGACAGTTTTGAGATCAAATCCTGTATACGTGACCACTTCGCCTAAATTCCTCCCTAGTCGAAAGATCTCAATTACACTCAAACCAGAGCTCTATGTCACAAAGAATCATCTTTTATTCAACATGAGGACAATTGACACACCAACTTCGAAAGTCTGGACATGCATGAGTCTACAGGTGAGCTTGTTTTTTCCAGGGAGCTGTCTAGTCTAGTCCACCCACACACCAGAAGACACGTATTCCCTGAGAACGTTGTATTTCGCCTCGAAGTCTTCGACTTCTACCCTATTGACGGGAAAATTCTCCTTCTCCTTTCTTTAAAGCTCTTTGTTACTGTTAGTATCATGGAATAAGTTCTTGTCGCTAACACTGTGGAAACGAATTTCAGTTCACAAATGGGGATGCCAATATACACAGTACCAATGAGTATTCCCATCTCGAACCAGAAATTGTAAGAATAATGAACATGTGAAATCTATCAAGCGGCGGCTTATTTGCATTAGTTCTTGGTAGTTAAAAATAATTATCATGCAGTCTTTATTAGATAGAGTACTAGGAACTTTTGTATGTGGAATAGGGTACGTAGTGAGCGAATGGAAATATCACTGATTGGTTGTTTTTGGAAAAAATATGTTGATGTATGCGTATTTATAAAACCTGCAGTAATAGTTGGGGCGATTTCTAGACATAAGCTGACACAGAATATGCTATCAATTCACTGCCATCAACCGAGAAGAGACTGAATTTCTCTGAAATCATACAGAGCTGTCTGAATAATAATATTCTGTACAATGTAAATTATTTTATAGAGCATCTGAGCATTTTTGTATTTTTTACCTTGATCATCAGTATAAACATCACGTTATTTTTTGAACACTCTCAATATTTAATATGGTTTTTAACTTTTCTCTTGTTTATTAAATAATTTCAAATTTAGAATTCCCAATGAAAATATTTTTGGACAGAGAATAAATGTCATTTGGAGAAAAGTGAAAAGTGAAATAAAATAAAATCTTACTTCGAACTCATATAATCCGAATTTGGGAGAGGAATGGGCCTTGCCTGTTTTTGCTCTTCCAATATCATCATTCTAATGGAAAGTGATTTTCAACTGACGAATAAATGAATAAATTACTAGTAATCTACTATGAATGTTGTAGTAGAGAGATAGGAAAAGAATGTTCGAATGGATCCATCAATATTCTTGATATGAAAACAGAAGCATACTGACGCTGGATGAAAATGAAGCCTGAGGCCTCTTCACGAAGGAAAATTCAGCCTCCACTCAAACTGATACAATGCGTCAGTACTTATACATTGAATGTCGAAGCCAAACCCTGAAGCCCATTTTGATCTACATTCTACATATGATGTACATGAGTTAGAATAATATGGCCCCGTATAATATCTTATTCGCGACCTCTACGTTGGGTTCTTGATTATAAAATCTCTACTGCCCTTGTCAAGTCACGCATGTTTGCAGAGCTTACATGGCTCTTGAGACTAATGCCAGCTTTCAAGTCCCAGAACAAGAGTATCACGGCTTCTCGCTGAGAGGCAAGCAGAGTGCAACAAGATTATTCATAACTTAGCCTATATAGCTTTCCCTAGTCATTGTTCATTATTTACTATACATCATTATTCTATTCCACCTGAGAAAATGTATTATTCTTGAAATGAGTATTTATTTGATAAATGACCGAATGATACTTGGAAAATCAGTTTTGGGAATTGAATTCAAGCTCTAACTGCTTATCGATCTTATACATACTGGGGTCTCGATTCGATGCATTCGGCCCTATCGCAGGATATCAGAGTTCCACGGTCCACTGCATACAGCCCCAGGCCACCGAACTGGACTCCTATTAATTGGGTGCGGAATGTCTTCCGAAAACAGGCTTGTGAGTTCACCCCTGTGGCCTACACTTTCCCTCTGAACTGTCAACTAGCTTCTGCAATTCCACGGCCAGACACAAATCCCAAGCTCGTTGTTAGATGCAGACAGTCCGAGCAAACTCGAAGATGGAGAAGGCGAGATCTGATAGAAAGTGGTGAAACTTATGTTTAATCCGACATACACTTTTTGTATGATCGAATTTGCGGCTCTCTCTATGGTTAGTGAACCAAGCACTCAATAATTGTTAGTTTCGAGATATATGATAATTGAACCAATAATTTTCTGGAGCGGACTTGTAAGTCACTATCTGAATCCTTTCTTTGTCCAACGGTAGAGGAAGTATCGAATGTTTAGAAAATCTGGGTATAAAATGGAATTTAGAAAAAAATATGCAATCAGATCAATAACAAAAAAAGGATTCAGGACAGCAACAGAAAACTCGAACCCCCTGGAGTTTATAAGCTGAAATGCTCTGAATGTGATTTTTCACATTGGAGATATAGGCCATACTTTCAACCAACGATACAAGGAGCATATTCTGGGACCAAACACAAAAACAGAATTACATTTGAAAAACCTCATACGAGAAAAACACAAACACACAAACATAAATACCGACCTAAAAATCATACACATAAAAAACAAAAGACCAGAGCAAAACACAATACAACAGTTTGAAGTTAATATACACCCGGGCGATAACTCAGAGCGACAACAGTCAGGAATCTATGAGGGAACTTCAAGATGCTGCTGATGAAATCTCCTGTTGGGCTAAACTGTGGAAAATCAAAGTGAATGAGATCAAGTCTGTCCAAGTCAACTTCACAAACAGAAAATGTGAGCAAATTCCTCTAGCCATCAATAGGAAACCTGTTCCATTTGCTAACGAGGCCAAATACCTAGGCATGACTCTGGATGCAAGGTTGCGTTGAAAAGCACATGTGAAGAAGAAGAGAGAAGAGCTAGGTATCAGATATAGAAAAATATACTGGTTGATAGGCCGAAATTCTGCTCTTTCAACTTACAACAAGATCCTCATCTACAAGCAAATCCTGAAACCAATATGGATGTATGGAATCCAACTCTGGGGCTGTGCCAGCAAGAGCAACGTCGATGTAATACAACGATTCCAGAACAAAGTTTCAAGGAACATCATCGATGCTCCAAGATTCAGCCGAAACACCGACATTCACAGAGACCTGGAGGTGGAGTTCGTTGCAACAGGGATTGGGCGCTTCACACGCAAGCATGCAGACAGGATCCAAAGGCATGAAAATGAAGAAGTCGCTCAGCTACTTGACAACACACTCATATGCTGCGCAGATTGAAGCGGACCAAACCCTTCAAGTTGTGTAGTGTTGTGGAGTGAAAATGTCAAAAGCAGAGCAGTGTTGATAGTGTGAATGTGTATATTATAACACATATGATACTTTATATATATATATATATATATATATATATATATATTACTATTATTTTCTTTTGTTAATTTCAAGTTAGCTGCTAGAAGTAGTAGTCCTGGTGAGAACTACCTATCTTATTAATATTCAACCCATTATTATATTAGGAAAAAATTTCTCATTGGTCTGTTTAGACTAGATTGCAATAGGATTTATATATACACCCAATTTGAAAGCAATATACACCAAATTACAATAGACAATGCATACTCAATAAACAAACCAACTTCGAATCTAACATCCTCTTTGATTACCTTCTCAGTCACAACAAACCCAATATACAATAATAACAGCACAGCACACTAGAAATATTGCCATCCAATAACCTCCTACTTGTTCATGAGTACAACCATGGAGATGGCACACCTGCCGGGAGATCTCGGTGTCACAGTCAGTGAATAAACTGATTTATTGAAGAAATTTGACTGCTAGTCGTTTCATTTAATAACAAAAGAGTTATTAAATGCAGTTATTCAAGTTATTTAAGGAGCTTAGGATGAACAACAACATTGAAAAATTGTATTTTTTTCTCGACCTCCTTCTGCTTTCAACTCGGGCTGACCAGTTGACAGATAAAGAATGTTGCTGTCATTCATTATGTCAAATGATTTGAAATTATAATCTTCAAAATAGTGAAGCTTTTATACTTTGACTAGCCGTCAGGCTCGCTTCGCTCGCCATATCCGTCTAGCCAGGGGGCTCCGCCCCCTGGACCCCCGACTGGATCGTCCAAGAATGAGATCAGCAGGCTCGCTTCGCTCGCCTGCATTTTTCATTTGAGCATTTTTATCATATGTTAGGACAATCCAGTCGGGGGTCCAGACTAAACGTCTGGCTAAACGGATATGGCACGCGAAGCGAGCCTGACGGCTAGTAATATAATATTCCCAGGATTGAAGTAGCAGTGCCCAATCAATTTTTCCGCGATAAATGCATTTAAATCTTCAACTTGGGCCCAACCTAACAAAGTCAACTCAACTTAATGCCAACCTGACAAAATTATTAATTTAGTTGCCACTTAACAACTGTAGTTTCGGAGAGGTACTCTATCTAGATTATAGTTCTATAGTAACATATGATATGGAAATTTCAATTATAAATTAAGAGATTGGGAGAAGAAGAATATACATGCTAAGAGACGAACTTTAAACCCTTAAAAACAACCCTTAGAGTTAAAATATTGCCAAAATATTTCTTAGTGCGCCTCTAAAGGGCCAACTGAACATACCTACCAAATTTGAACGTTTTTGGTCCGGTAGATTTTTAGTTATGCGAGTGAGTGAGTGAGTGAGTGAGTGAGTGAGTGAGTGCCATTTCGCTTTTATATATATAGATTTCTTCAGAAGATAGTATTATTCAAGAGAGTCCGTTACCATTTTGAAAACTCAAAAATATTTCTTAGTGATAGAACGAACATACTTCAGACTATTTCCAAGTCTTGTAACCTCCAAATATTGTAGTGGGCTATAGGAAGTATTATATGAATATTGTAGAATTGTATAAATATATAGGTAGCCCTATACGATACGAAATTTGATCATATAAGCTGCGTGGGTACAGTATAGCGAAACCATGGATCGATGAATTGAGTTCTACTGGTAGTTTGAAACTGAATTTTCGATTCCCGAGAGGAAACGAAGCATTCAATGGACATGAATTCGATTCAAGTTCATTGAATCACTGTGGTGATCTTGAAGCTAGAGATATAAGATTTGAAATTGTCTCTTGAGAAGAAACACTGTTTTATTGATGTCTCACACCTTTAGAGAATGGTATCCCACCAGCTCTGAGTGTTTTATTCTCCTTCTAAAGAGGAAAAAAGTTGACTGAACTACCTGATATGAGTTACAAATGAACATCTTCGTATCAAATAATAATAAATTCATCATCCACGTACAATGATGACCATCATATTATATTAATCAATGAGCCATACTGTAATAAAATAATTGTATAATCTTAAAACTTATTTCTTCATGGCTACTCAATTTGTTAGTTGTGAAATGATACCATAGTAAGCTTTTGAAAACTTTCAAAAAAAATATATAACAAAATAAAAAGTGTTTTATTTTTAAGTTTTCAAAAATTTTTAAAAATTGGGGACGATTGAAAAAGCTGAAGGAAGAATGAAAATGATCTTGTGATATGAGATATTCTTCATGCAAGATTACGTTCTAAATTCCAACAGAAATCTACAGGAAACGTAATAAGGAATATTGAATCAGGGTGATGTTTGTAAATGAGTGTTGTTTCACCTAATATTGATGACAGACTATTATGAGAGAAGAATGGTTTAATTGATCAATTTGTCATAATATCAATAATTGATTAATAAAATGAAGTAGGCTGAAAGTAGATCAGGTTATCAAATTTCAGTAATATACAGCAGTATGCAGTGGATAATTGAAATAACATGAGTTTATATAATATATATATATATATATATATACAATTCGTTCTATAACATGGTTTAAAGGTTTATATTGGTGGAATGGGTGAGGGATGGTTGTCATGTGATCGTTCTAGGGCCGGACAGTTTCAGTCATTTGTTCCAAAATATGTTTTTTTAAAGTCAGGTTGAAGCTCGCTCGGCTCTCGATGGACCTGATAGAAACAGGAAGTGTATTCCATGCACGACAGGCACTGACTAAGAAGGATTTTGTGAAAATAGTAGTTCGATGATTGGGTATCCTTAAAGTACTTTCTCCGGTTCTAGTATGTGAAGCATCTATCCTCCTACCTTCAGAGACAAATTTGAAATCATCTTTAAAATAGTTCGGATTACCGTATTTCAAGATATCTCTAACAAGCTTGACTATTCGAAAAAGCCTCTGATCGGGAAGCTTCAATGTTGAACTAGCAATGTGGGCTGGGGTGATATGATCATGGCGTTGGAGAGAGTAGACGAAACGTAGACAATAATTTTGGCAACGCTGTAGTTTATCATTCAGAGTGACTTGCATATCGTTAAGAACAGAATTACAATACATTAAATGTGGGAAGATGAGAGATTGAACCAATAATAATTTAATGTTTCTAGGGAGGATATCGTGCATTTTCTTCAATGCATGCATGGCTGAGAATACCTTTTTACAAGTTTTGTTCACTTGTTCTGACCAGTCAAGAGTATTATTCATAATAATGCCTAAATTTTTAACTGAGCTACAGTAAGGAATGTCATTACCGTCTACACTAATTTTGTGAATCGATTCAAGGTCAATATTGTTTATAAGACGAGAATATCCAATTATAATGGGTTGTGTTTTGATGGATTAAGCTTAAGGCCATTTTTCTTTGTCCATTCCACTATCGAATTGATATCCTGATTCATTATTCCAACTGTTTCATTAATTTTTGTTATGGGACAGCTTAAATAGATTTGAAGGTCGTCTGCATAAGTATGGAAACTGGAGAATTTGATAATGGAAGAAAGGTCATTAGCATACAAAGTGAAGAGGAGAGGGCCTAAAATTGAACCTTGTGGTACTCCATGCATAACGTTTTTCCAAGTTGACTTTTTGTCACCGACAGATACACATTGTTTCCTACCTAATAGATAGGATTTAAACCAAACTAACGAGTTGTGACTGAAACCAAGAATAGCCAACTTATTCAGAAGGACTGTATGATCAACAGTATCGAATGCTTTAGAAAAATCAAATAGGGTGAGGATGGTGCATTTTCTTTGGTCCATAGCTAACCTTATATCATCAGTGACACGAAGCAGAGCTGTCTCAGTTGAATGGAATTTTCTAAAGCCTGATTGAAAGTTATGAAGCTTACTATTGTTGTCTAGAAATTTTACAACTTGAGCATGAATGAGTCTTTCTAGCACTTTGGACAATGCAGGTAAAATACTGATTGGTCTAAAATCCTCAACTTTATTGGGTGATGGAACTTTATTTAGAGGGCGAACCAGAGCAAACTTCCAGTTTTCAGGGAAAATGCCTTCTTCAAGTGACTTGTTGAAAATGTATGTAATGGTTGGTAAAACAGCAAATAACATCTTCTTGATAAATTTAATAGGAATTTTGTCTACACCCGTAGCATTACTATGAATACGTTGAATTGCTCTGAAAGTGTCTTCTTCTGAGATTGGATGGAAATGAAATTGATCAGTGATTGGTAAATCTAAGTTTGTATCATTCTCATCAACTTTCCAATTATTGTAGAGTGGATCCGATAAATTGATAACATTCTAGTGAATTGGCTTGGAATTATTGTTAATAACCAAACATTGTTGTTATAAACATGATTTATTATTTGCAAAATAACCACACGATACCCTTTCGTGGATTTCTGTTGCTATTTGAATCATGCAAATAATTTGAATAAATGTAATAGGAATTTTGATCCTCCAATTTCGATTATTCAATTCCACGAAATCGAATTGATGAATTCTGGTATCCTTATCATAATCTTCCTAATCTCCAATGAATTATAAAGATTTATTCGAATTTGGAAAAATTCTTCTCGTATGATTTATGAATTTAATCATCATCCATGAACTTATAATCTTCATAATTTATAATCTTCGGTATCATAATAATGATAATATGACATTCACATAGACTATGTGCTTTGATCCATGAAGCTCTCATCAAAGTTCGGTGAGATGTGTTAGTTGTGAATCAATTCTATGATGGAGAACGTTGACAATCTTTATCAAGTGTGACGAGTCAGCAGGCTTAACCCACTTGCCCAACTTCTCACTTGACTACATGGATGTGCATGTTGATTCCTCGTGACTCTGATTAATCGAAATACTTCATCCATAGATTTCTGTGAATCAAGTGAGCTCAAAAGCTTTAACGCTCTGACCTCTGTCGAATGTGGTAACAGACCACCCTTGGGACACTGGCAGAATCGATTGATTCGTATTTGTATCCAAACTTGTTCCAGTGGATTTGCTTGTTAACTGGAACTCTGTTTTGTATTGTCCCTAACTGGTGAACAAGGCATTTGCTAGTTGGTACTTGTTTCAAGAGATCCAAGGATGTCTGACTACAGCATGATCTGAGATTTTTTCCGAAGTTAAATCTATTTTGTACCGGAACATTCAACAACATACTTTTCAAAATTCAAATAAGAGTCGGAAAAAATTGAAAGTCATGACTCTTCTCTTCTCGTAAAGGAAATTAGTTCTAGTAATGATAAAAAAATGAATGTATCAGTAGTACTACTAAAAAGAAATAATCTATTGACTGAATTTTATTTCATATTACAGTATTTCCATTTCAATAGAATTGAGAATAACTACTTCTCTGTCGCTTCGAAATTTGGGCATTTATATTGGACACGTCAAATTGGATTCAACATAATTTTTCTGAATAGAAAGGTTATCATGTGGTACATGATTTGAAAACAGAATTTAAAGAGAAAATGGAAGGTGAAAACCGCATATCGATATCTCAAACCGTTCGAAAGATACTTATAAATTATAAAGAAATGGAATAAATGTGTAGGTACATGAAAAATCAAATTTCTTTATTCCAAGTGTTTAAATCAAATGATCACCTTCTCAATATTGATATTAAATGATTCTGATCAAAATGAAGCTGGATTCAAAATGAAGTTGGATTCACTTGACAGATCCAAGATTGCGGGCGAAGATTTTGAAGCGACAGAAAAGTAGTTTTTCAATTCAAATAAGATCCCCAATGAAAAATCACAGTCAAATTATCATTATAATGGAATATCAAGCTGTTTTTGTAATTTTCAGAGACTTTGTAGAACTTGAAGTTTCGGATTCCAGTGATAAATACAACACTTTATGAACGAGTTCTCCAACCCAGGAGGTCACTAGTAGTGTTTCGTGGGAAATTTCAATTCAGTTTGTCTAGAGTTTCATTTTAGCTTGATAATAGAGTAGTCATACCATTAAAACAATATTCACTCGGTTTGGTAGCAGGTCCACCCATTCAATGGGTAAGGAAAGCAGAGAAAAGACAATACGTTTATATGAGTTGAGTCAAGTCAGCATGGAACCCGCTGCCATCGTACTTGACCACATGTGTGACGTCTTCAAGGATCATTAGAGTGTATATGAGGATCGAGGTTCAACAGAATTCTCAATTTATATTCCAAATTCATTTTTTTTTTCAGTTACAACTGAAAAAGAATTGAGTTATCCTCTTATCTCAACCCCACTCAAAGCATTTGTTCAAAATAATTAATTTTGTGTATTAAGCTCTCCAATAACAGAATATGAGTACTTTATGTACACAACAAAACTTATTCTGATTTTGAAATGATGTATAATAAATAATACCTGCTTGTCCGACAGCCATTTCTGACCAACACATTGTATCTTATTTTTAATTTTCTTTTACATTTTTGATGAATATTAGTTTATTATTCCAAGTTTATTTAGACTCCTTTCACACTTGGCATTTCCTTTTTATTCTTCTATAATAATATATATATATCTCTATAATGAGTATACTTCAAGGTTAATTTCCTATATTTTTAATAAAAATTAATTTAGGTCAAGGTGCAGTTATATTTAGATTTAAATGGGTTACAAAAATTAAGGTTTGTGGGGGCATATCTTAAATATTGTATATCTTAAATTTTAAATATTCTGTTTTAAATAATTTATTATTCTTATTGATTTATCATTTCATTATAGTTCATTTAGACTCCTTTCACACTTGCCTTTTTCTTTTTATTCTTTTATTATTATTATTATTATTATGCGTCAAATTCCCTTGTATGGAAATCGCTAAGTATTTACTTTGGATGCCGTACTAGATCCTTATTTCTACGATTATCCCAAAAAATTTTCATTCTAGCCGATATAGTCTCTCTTCTTTCTTGGGAGAAGACTACATTTCTCCTCTTAATTTCCACGGGGCGTATTTCTCACTTTGCAATACTCCTTCTGAATTGGTTTCTGTCAAATATTATGTCATCATCAATTCCTGCATCAGATAAGTCCTTCTGTACATTTTTAATCCAATTTCCCCCCGTCTTTTTATTCTTTTATAATATGTAGATATTCTGTTTTTAATCATTTATCGGCTTGCTCACAAGTATCAACTTATTCTAGTCGTGTCACAATGATTATAAAATAATTGGGTCTTTATTTGATCTTGAACGTTATATATGTTATTTAAAATGGTTATGGATATTGGTTATTGACCCAACGTAGTATTTTAACTTAAGGGAAAACTGATTATTTGTCTTAATCTACTGTGAAGAATTCATGTATTTTTTTTATAAATTTAATCTATATTTGTAAAATTCTTATCCCACTGACTCACTCACTGACTCACTCACTGATCACGATATTTAGCGATATTTTAACACTAAGGGTGGTTTTTAAAGGTTTAAAGTTCGTTTTTTAAAATGTATATTCTTCTTCTTCAAATCTATTAATTATAATTGGAATGTCCATATCATATGTTACTTCTTCTTTAGGTGCCGTCTCCGTTTCGAAGGTTGGCAATCATCAAGGCGATTTTTACTTTTGAGACCGCAGATCGAAATAGGTCATTATTGCTGCATCCAAACCAATCCCGAAGGTTCTTCAGCCATGAATTTCGTCTCTTTCCTACGGATCTCTTTCCTTGGACTTTCCCCTGCATAATAACTTGAAGCAATTGATATTTTCTCCTCTCATAACATGTCCCATGTATAGCAGTTTTCTTCTCTTAATTGTCATAATTACTTCTTTTTCCTTGCGTATGCGTCTCATCACTTCTACATTGGTCACTCTCTCCACCCATGAAATCCGTAGTATTCTTCGATACATCCATAGCTCAAATGCCTCCAATCTCCTCACATCAATCTCCTTCAGCGTCCAGGCTTCCATGCCGTAGTACAAAACAGATAACACATAGCACCTCATCATTCTTATCTTCAAATCAAGGTTTAGATCTCGGCAACAGAAAAGCTTTTTGATTGATGGGAAGCCTCATCAAATGTTACACCCACAAAAAACGCTTTTTGCTGCTTCATATCGGGATGATAATCGCACATTAGCGCACCGTTTGTGGTTTGGACCTCATGAAATATGGCTTGTGTAATGACATATTATTATCATTCTCATCAACTTTCCAATTATTGTAGAGTGGATCCGATAAATTGATAACATTCTAGTGAATTGGCTTGGAATTATTGTTAACAACCAAACATTGTTGTTATAAACATGATTTATTATTTGCAAAATAACCACACGATACCCTTTCGTGGATTTCTGTTGCTATTTGAATCATGCAAATAATTTGAATTAAATGTAATAGGAATTTTGATCCTCCAATTTCGATTATTCAATTCCACGAAATCGAATTGATGAATTCTGGTATCCTTATCATAATCTTCCTAATCTCCAATGAATTATAAAGATTTATTCGAATTTGGAAAAATTCTTCTCGTATGATTTATGAATTTAATCATCATCCATGAACTTATAATCTTCATAATTTATAATCTTCGGTATCATAATAATGATAATATGACATTCACATAGACTATGTGCTTTGATCCATGAAGCTCTCATCAAAGTTCGGTGAGATGTGTTAGTTGTGAATCAATTCTATGATGGAGAACGTTGACAATCTTTATCAAGTGTGACGAGTCAGCAGGCTTAACCCACTTGCCCAACTTCTCACTTGACTACATGGATGTGCATGTTGATTCCTCGTGACTCTGATTAATCGAAATACTTCATCCATAGATTTCTGTGAATCAAGTGAGCTCAAAAGCTTTAACGCTCTGACCTCTGTCGAATGTGGTAACAGACCACCCTTGGGACACTGGCAGAATCGATTGATTCGTATTTGTATCCAAACTTGTTCCAGTGGATTTGCTTGTTAACTGGAACTCTGTTTTGTATTGTCCCTAACTGGTGAACAAGGCATTTGCTAGTTGGTACTTGTTTCAAGAGATCCAAGGATGTCTGACTACAGCATGATCTGAGATTTTTTCCGAAGTTAAATCTATTTTGTACCGGAACATTCAACAACATACTTTTCAAAATTCAAATAAGAGTCGGAAAAAATTGAAAGTCATGACTCTTCTCTTCTCGTAAAGGAAATTAGTTCTAGTAATGATAAAAAAATGAATGTATCAGTAGTACTACTAAAAAGAAATAATCTATTGACTGAATTTTATTTCATATTACAGTATTTCCATTTCAATAGAATTGAGAATAACTACTTCTCTGTCGCTTCGAAATTTGGGCATTTATATTGGACACGTCAAATTGGATTCAACATAATTTTTCTGAATAGAAAGGTTATCATGTGGTACATGATTTGAAAACAGAATTTAAAGAGAAAATGGAAGGTGAAAACCGCATATCGATATCTCAAACCGTTCGAAAGATACTTATAAATTATAAAGAAATGGAATAAATGTGTAGGTACATGAAAAATCAAATTTCTTTATTCCAAGTGTTTAAATCAAATGATCACCTTCTCAATATTGATATTAAATGATTCTGATCAAAATGAAGCTGGATTCAAAATGAAGTTGGATTCACTTGACAGATCCAAGATTGCGGGCGAAGATTTTGAAGCGACAGAAAAGTAGTTTTTCAATTCAAATAAGATCCCCAATGAAAAATCACAGTCAAATTATCATTATAATGGAATATCAAGCTGTTTTTGTAATTTTCAGAGACTTTGTAGAACTTGAAGTTTCGGATTCCAGTGATAAATACAACACTTTATGAACGAGTTCTCCAACCCAGGAGGTCACTAGTAGTGTTTCGTGGGAAATTTCAATTCAGTTTGTCTAGAGTTTCATTTTAGCTTGATAATAGAGTAGTCATACCATTAAAACAATATTCACTCGGTTTGGTAGCAGGTCCACCCATTCAATGGGTAAGGAAAGCAGAGAAAAGACAATACGTTTATATGAGTTGAGTCAAGTCAGCATGGAACCCGCTGCCATCGTACTTGACCACATGTGTGACGTCTTCAAGGATCATTAGAGTGTATATGAGGATCGAGGTTCAACAGAATTCTCAATTTATATTCCAAATTCATTTTTTTTTTCAGTTACAACTGAAAAAGAATTGAGTTATCCTCTTATCTCAACCCCACTCAAAGCATTTGTTCAAAATAATTAATTTTGTGTATTAAGCTCTCCAATAACAGAATATGAGTACTTTATGTACACAACAAAACTTATTCTGATTTTGAAATGATGTATAATAAATAATACCTGCTTGTCCGACAGCCATTTCTGACCAACACATTGTATCTTATTTTTAATTTTCTTTTACATTTTTGATGAATATTAGTTTATTATTCCAAGTTTATTTAGACTCCTTTCACACTTGGCATTTCCTTTTTATTCTTCTATAATAATATATATATATATATATAATATATATATATATATATATATATAATATATATATATATATATCTATAATGAGTATACTTCAAGGTTAATTTCCTATATTTTTAATAAAAATCAATTTAGGTCAAGGTGCAGTTATATTTAGATTTAAATGGGTTACAAAAATTAAGGTTTGTGGGGGCATATCTTAAATATTGTATATCTTAAATTTTAAATATTCTGTTTTAAATAATTTATTATTCTTATTGATTTATCATTTCATTATAGTTCATTTAGACTCCTTTCACACTTGCCTTTTTCTTTTTATTCTTTTATTATTATTATTATTATTATGCGTCAAATTCCCTTGTATGGAAATCGCTAAGTATTTACTTTGGATGCCGTACTAGATCCTTATTTCTACGATTATCCCAAAAAATTTTCATTCTAGCCGATATAGTCTCTCTTCTTTCTTGGGAGAAGACTACATTTCTCCTCTTAATTTCCACGGGGCGTATTTCTCACTTTGCAATACTCCTTCTGAATTGGTTTCTGTCGAATATTATGTCATCATCAATTCCTGCATCAGATAAGTCCTTCTGTACATTTTTAATCCAATTTCCTCCCGTCTTTTTATTCTTTTATAATATGTAGATATTCTGTTTTTAATCATTTATCGGCTTGCTCACAAGTATCAACTTATTCTAGTCGTGTCACAATGATTATAAAATAATTGGGTCTTTATTTGATCTTGAACGTTATATATGTTATTTAAAATGGTTATGGATATTGGTTATTGACCCAACGTAGTATTTTAACTTAAGGGAAAACTGATTATTTGTCTTAATCTACTGTGAAGAATTCATGTATTTTTTTTATAAATTTAATCTATATTTGTAAAATTCTTATCCCACTGACTCACTCACTGACTCACTCACTGATCACGATATTTAGCGATATTTTAACACTAAGGGTGGTTTTTAAAGGTTTAAAGTTCGTTTTTTAAAATGTATATTCTTCTTCTTCAAATCTATTAATTATAATTGGAATGTCCATATCATATGTTACTTCTTCTTTAGGTGCCGTCTCCGTTTCGAAGGTTGGCAATCATCAAGGCGATTTTTACTTTTGAGACCGCAGATCGAAATAGGTCATTATTGCTGCATCCAAACCAATCCCGAAGGTTCTTCAGCCATGAATTTCGTCTCCTTCCTACGAATCTCTTTCCTTGGACTTTCCCCTGCATAATAACTTGAAGCAATTGATATTTTTCTCCTCTCATAACATGTCCCATGTATAGCAGTTTTCTTCTCTTAATTGTCATAATTACTTCTTTTTCCTTGCGTATGCGTCTCATCACTTCTACATTGGTCACTCTCTCTACCCATGAAATCCGTAGCATTCTTCGATACATCCATAGCTCAAATGCCTCCAATCTCCTCACATCAATCTCCTTCAGCGTCCAGGCTTCCATGCCGTAGTACAAAACAGATAACACATAGCACCTCATCATTCTTATCTTCAAATCAAGGTTTAGATCTTGGCAACAGAAAAGCTTCTTCATTCTTGTAAATACACTTCTGGCCTGTTCGACTCTGATTCGTATTTCTTGGGTACTGTCATTGTTTGCATTGAGGGTTGTTCCTAGGTATTTATATTCTCTTACTCTCTCAATAGGTTGGTTTTCTACATATACCATAGGATTGTCTTGCGTTGCTTTTGTGATTAGCATGTACTTTGTTTTGTTTATGTTCAGTGACAGCCCATATTCTTTACTTACTGAGACAATTCTATCAAGTAGTGTCTGTAGTTCTTCATGTGTTCCAGCTAAAATAACTGTATCGTCAGCATATCGCAGATTATTTATTGCCGTACCATTGATTTTAATGCCTATGTCTTGATCAACAAGTGCTTTATCTACTATATCTTCAGAGTAGAGATTGAAGAGGATTGGTGACAGTATACATCCTTGACGAACCCCTCTCTGTATTTCAATTTCTTCCGATGTTACATTCTCTACTCGTACTGCTGCTTTTTGACTATAGTAGAGGTTGGAAATAATTCTTATGTCTCTGTGGTCTATTCTCCTCTTTATTAGGGTTTCCATGAGTTGGTCATGCCTAACTCTATCAAAAGCTTTGTGGTAGTCTATGAAGCATACGTGTAGGTCTTGATTCATATCCAGACATCTTTGTGATAAGACATTGAGTGCAAACAGAGCTTCCCTTGTTCCTAGTCCTTTACGGAATCCAAACTGCGTATTGCTGATGCATTCATCCAATTTCTTGTATATTCTATTATGGATAACCTTCAACATGATTTTTAATATGTGACACATAAGGCTTATGGTTCGGTAGTCATTGCAATGCTTGGCACTCTTCTTTTTTGGAAGGGCTACAAAAGTTGATAACAACCATTCTTTTGGTATCCTTCCTGTCCTATATACTTCGTTCATTAGTTCTAACAGGATATGAATCTGATCCTCCTCTATCAATTTAAGGATTTCTACTGGCAGTTGGTCGGGACCTGATGCCTTTCTGGGTTTCATTGTGTTAATTGCATATACCACTTCATCTGTAATTATGTCAGGGCCCAACTCTCCTTCCATATTTTCAAGATCAATTTGTTTTCTCTCGTCTTTGAAGAGTTGTGCAATGTAGCTTTTCCATATTTCTAGCTTTTGTTCTATTTCTGCCACTATTTTCCCCTTGTTATCGTATAATATATTGAGTTGCTTCTGTTTACCAGTACCAGTGAGTTCCTTAACTTTTTTGTGTATGTTGAAACTATCGTGCTTTGCTTGTAACTCCTCAATTTCCTCACACTTTTGTTTGTAATACTCTTCCTTTGCTTCTCTAATCTTTGCACGGAGTATTCGTTGTGTGTCTTTATACTGTTCCACATTCTTGCCTTTAAAGCTTCTTCTCTGATCCATGAGGTCAAGAATTTCGTTAGTTATCCATTTTTTCTTTCCTATGGATTTTTTGCTTTTTAGAATGTCTATTGAGGGTTCCAACAGAGCTGATTTAATGGTGCACCATTTTTCATCTATGTTTCTGCAGTTTTGGTAATCTTATGTGTTACTATAGAACTATAATCTAGAGAGAGTACCTCTTCAAAACAGTTGTTAACTGGCAACTAAATTAATAATTTTGTTAGGTTGCCAAAAAGTTGTGTTGGCTTTGTTAGGTTGGCACCAAGTTGAAGAACTAAAATTAATTTAAATTTATGAATTGAATTTATTAATAAAAATGGATTTATCATGAAAAAATTGATTGGCACTGCTACTTCAATCAGAGCTATTCCTGGGAATATTATATTACTAGTAGTTCTGTGAACAGTATACCTCACGTAGTATTCCCATCCACAAATACCTGATTGAAACTAAAGACTATACAGCTGATTTTAGCTATACAGCTATAGCTATTAGCTTTACAGCTATAAGCGAAACTTTTCAACTGGTTAGTGAAAACACCAATGTATTCTATACAAGAGTTCTTGGATTCCAATATGATTATTGATGTTTGATTTCTTAAAGCTTTTCTTTCTTGTTCTAACATTTTGACAGGGCCTTGTTTGTACTGTTGTTTGTATAGTGATGAATATTTGAATTTTTCTGGGCTTACTTTAGATGTAGTTATGTTTATGTGTTTATATTTATGTATATCGTATATACTTTCAATTATATTAACTTATTACCTTCTGACTTGCATAATGTTAGTATAGTTTTGACTTTGTCTATTGCCAATGTTGCTTAATGACAATAAAAATTTATTTATTTATTTATGATGAATAATTCCATAGTCTGATTTTTACTCTAATATTGGCGTATGGGAGAGGTTCCTTTTTCCTTTTATATTATCCTTGAAATGCAAAATTTCCAAAATACCTTGTATATACGTCGAAGCGCAATTAAAAAAGGAACATACCTGTCAAATTTCATGAGAATCTATTACCGCGCTTCGCCGTAAATGCGCAACATATAAACATTCAAACAGAAATGCCAAACCGTCGACTTTAATCTTAGACCTCACTTCGCTCGGCCAATTATGTAATTAGAGTGATGAATACTATTATAAATCCTAAAACCTACTAGAAACATTAAAAATATATAAGGTCTCATAAAGTTCCCTTTAGGGGAGGTTTAGAATTCCAGAGATCACCTGAAATTCATTGGTTCCACTATCATCCCACTCGAGGTCAGTATTCTTATCTTGAAGTATGCATTTATTTTTAGCATCACTATTGTCATTGAAATAGAGATCTAGAAGTGAATTTGTACATTCTTCAAAGTCTTTGTTGAAAATAAACATTGTGACTGCTTGAATCCAATCACTATTGCATAAAAATGTGCATTTGAAGAAAACGAAAAAAGTTACGTTAGTCGTGACCCTTGGGTCCCTGGGACCCAGAAACGTCATTTCACGAAAACAACAAGTCACAGAGCACTAACACTACATCAAGTTTAAGTGTCTACTGACATGAATTTACATGGGTCACAATAGACAGTAAAGCAATTGGAAGCAAAATTATAACTAAAACAAGAATTGCCCAGGTTCCTTGGCACCCGGGGTCACGACTAGAAGTTAATAGCAACAATGCTCCCCATTCAAACAATGCTGATACATTAATGTGAATCTTACTATAATTTGGTTACATTAGATCAGATGAAGATAATTATGTTGATGATAGCTACTGTTTCGATTTCAATCATGTTTGACATTTTTGCTTTTATGCCAGCTGTTACTATGTGAAATAGGCTTTCATTGAATGAAATCTTAATCATTGAAGTCAATTCTACTAAGCAAGCAAATTCTGTTTGAATATGTTTGTTTTTGGATATATGTATGATGTCGGACGGATCTCGAAAACGGCTCTAATGATTATTATTAAATCAGGAATAGGCTATAGTGGGTTTGCGATGAAAAAAAAATTTGGAACAGGTCTCAACTCAGGGAAAATCCGCTGAAGTTCCTTTTGAAAGGACTTTTGGTCCCTCAAGTAGCAGCTGATAAGAAAAACTTTCCATACTCTGTTGAAAACGTGAGAAAGAGAGTGTGAGCTCACAAGCAGCATGAGATGACGGAGCGCGCCGGCCCGGGGTGGCACTGTCAGGGACCACTGCGACAAGTCGCGACGGGACCGCGCCAGCAGCGAGCAGAAGGCAAACACAACAGGCATAGCGAGCTAAACATATACACACAACACACACTCAAGCATACATAACTATTGAAAATCATCGTGAAGTACAAAAAAAAGTAAATACTCCAGGAGGTAAGTCATATTTGACTCTTAAGTAGACTGAGAATAATTCATGATAATTAGTGGGTATCAAGAAAACTATGAGAGTAGAATAGGATAAGCCCATATTATATTTCCAATATCCTGATGATAAGTTTCCAGATGATCAATTAAAAAATATAAACATACATGGATGAATAAAAATATATGAAAGACCGACAGAATTACTATGGAATATTTAGACATAGCCTAACTATAAATGGGTCCTCGATTAATAATAGATATTAATAGATAGATTAATATTATCAAAATAATTTATTTCAGTAAGCCATAAATCCATATATACCTGAAAGAGAAATTGAAATACTATAATCTATATTTATTCCACTTTGAAAAGAATTTGAGAAAATAATACTGATAATAAAATCCTTACAGACAACAATAAATTGATAAGTAGTTGGTGGGCATTTAATAAATATTCAGTAACAAAAAACAACTTTGTAATGAAATAAGATCGGAGAACTGATAACGGCCAGAAAAAAAAATACGTGAAGAAAGATTGATGAGATAACTTTACTAAATAAAATATGGTAGATCACTGATAATCAAAATAGTCTAACTGGAATGTTATGAAATAGAACTATGATACGTGAATTGAATAAAAAATCCTGATCGATTGTTTTAATAAATTGTACAATGAGTCTATCAGTACAAATCGTAAAAAAAACCAATTTGAATAAAGCAAAGTGCAGAAGAGAATATAGTTACCTAATGTGGGAAAAAATTATCTCAATGATGTCAGACTAAGATAGGCTATACAACATCAACCGCAAGTTGTCAAGTTTAATCGTCATCAGTGCTTTTCAGCATAATTAATTCAGTTGGTTCATTAGAAAATCTGAAGCAAGACCAGCATATCATCAAGTGCATGATATCCTCACGTCTTTCCATTCGAGAAGAGAGAGAAAAAAATAAAACCATAATAATTGAAAGAACATTTGCAAAATAATGAGTAAGTAAGATAAGTAAAATAATAATAAGTAAATAAGAAGGAAGTCCATCATATTAAATACATATATACTCACGTCTCTCCATCTGAGAAGAGAGAGAGAGAAAAAATAAAACCATAATTGAGAGAACATTTGCAAAATGATAAGTCTATATGAGCCAATTCAATGAATCGAATGTAATCATAAGTTAGTCGAGATCGCTGAGGCTAACCGCAGAACGAATAACCGTCACCAACAATCCATTTTACAATTCCATCGCTGGTCACCAACAATCCATTTTACAATTCCATCGCTGGACCATACATTTGCGAAACCGCCGCCGCTGCCTTGTACAACTCAAGTCGAAACTTTGTCAAGTCCTCTTTAATTGTAATATTGGTGCCTTTCAACAGCCTTTTCTTCTCGAAAACTCGCCGTCTCTCCCTGTAACCAGCAAAGCGCACAATGATAGGCCTGGGGCGCGCCACACCACCCGCATCCGGAGGCTGCTTCTTGCCGACTCTATGCGAGCGTTGGATCTGTTCCACCGTCATAGTGTCCAGTTTAAGATTACTCTTGAAAACCTCGAGAACAAGTTGATCGGTATCTTCATTAGGCTTCTCTGGAATGCCGAACACTCTCAGATTTGTGCGCCGCTGATATTGTTCAAGATCATCAGTGCGATGCTGTAACATAGCATCAAGAGTCTCTACCTGTTCAGTAAGAGCTGTCACATTCTCCTTCAAAGCTGTCAATTCCTCCCGCGTAGCCCTGAGTGCAGTCGATATTGACTCATCGATAACTTTCTTGAGTCGATCTGATATTTTTGTCACCAAACTATCGATTATATCGAAATAACGATTACATTGTTCGAAAAACTTTAGTGATGCACGCGTCGACAACTGCCAAGTCAACTTTCGGAGCCATAGCTTTACCAGACCGGACAAAGTTCACAGATAAAGAGCTTTCAATTTTGTTTACTGAATCTGAACGAAGCCTAGATCTAAGATTCTTTGAAGTATTCGACATATAAAAAACAGTTTGCACACACTCACTGCCAAGTCCAATCGGGAATTAGAGCACACCAGGAGATCCACAAGAATAAGACGGAAACACTGGTACCACACAACTCAAATTTAACTTTAAAAAACACAACAAATATATTAAGATATTTTAAGGAGCCAAACAGAACTGCTCTTCACTACTCAATCATTACCCCCACTCTCTCAAGGTCTCTCAAATTGCTCTGGCTTGCTGAAGGTAGCTCACATAATTGCCCAGTCGCTTTTGTGTCACATTGATGAATTCAGATCAATTTTCGATTCCCAGTTGATTGATGAGATTCTTGTATCTGAAGCTTGGCTGAAGCCAAACATAAGTGATAAGAGTGTGGAATTGAATGGCTACGCGCTGTTCAGGAATGACCGTTTGCATAAGGGAGGTGGTGGAGTAGCGGTTTATGTGGGAACTCATCTACCTGTTTCTGTTTTACATGTGTCTGATAACTCAGTAGCGAATGTATCTGAATTCATGTTTTTGGATGTCTCTGTGAGTGGTGTGCATGTGCTTGTTATAAAGCTCCTGATATTAGATCACTTGCTGAATTTGAGGTATATATGTTGAATTTGATGACTCACTATAGACATGTCATTGTCATGGGTGACTTCAATACAAATCTACTCGATTGAGCTTCTGTAAATAGTACAAATTTAATTTCAATGTTTAATAGCTGTAATATAACATTATCACCAATGCAGGCGACACACGAAACACGGTCAACTCCCGGCTCCTGGGCTCTCCAAACATGACCTTGTGTTCTGTGCCTATAGACTGCACCCGCCGAAACCAAAGCAAGAGTTCATCACATAAGAGAAACTATAGGTGCCTGGATATAAGTGCTTTCATGTTTGATGCTGCCTCTATTCCTTGGCATGAAGTCATTCTCACAGATAATGTCGAGGAGATGGTTGACAGGTTGAACAGTATTCTACTTCTCTTGTATGACAGGCATGCTCCTATGGTTACGAAAAGAGTGAATAAAAAGCCTGCACCCTGGTTCAGCCAGGAAACTCGTAGGCTACAGAAGATGAGAGACGCTGTTTTCCGTAGAGCCAAACGCTCAAAATCTGTGGTGGATTGGGCGGAGTATGAGCGACTTCGAAACAAAACCCAGCAGGAGATTAGAAATGCCAAGGTCAGGTTCTATTACCACTCTCTTCCTGGCAAGCAGCCTACTAGAACGGTATGGTCGAAATTGAAAAACTTGGGTATTGGAAAATCACATGTTCATCATAGTATACCTTTCAATTAAGATGATATCAATGATAACTTTACTGATAATCCTGTTGACCTGTCCGGTGCTCATGACCACTTGAACAGACTAAGAGCGGCGCCTCATGTAGCTCCTGCTCAGCAGCTCTCCTTTCCTCCTGTAACTGAAGCTGATGTAATTAGGATAATCATGGGGATGACAAGCAATGCAGTTGGAGTTGATTGCATACCTATCAAATTCATCAAGATACTCTTCCCTTCACCTTGCCTATTCTCATGATAATTTTCAATAAATCTTTGGAATCGTCCTTTTTCCCCTCAATTTGGAAATCAGCCTCAGTCTCACCTCTGCTCAAATGCTCTTCAGTTGAATCATTATCAGATCTGAGGCCTATCAGTATTCTCCCAGCTCTGTCTAAATGTCTCGAGAAACTTGTTCATCAGCAGTTTTCTGTTTTTCCAGAACGTTTCCATCCTCTGTCTACCTTTCAGTCTGGGCTCCGCACACGTCACAGTACGACCACTGCTCTGCTCAAAGTTACTGAAGATATCAGGTCAGCTATGGATAATAGTCAGGGTACTATTCTGACACTAAGGCGTTCGACTGTGTTCATCATCCACTCCTCCTTCTGAAATTGAGAAATCTTGGTTTTGGAGAGGGTTGTGTAAAATGGATCGAGTCTTACTTGTCGAATCGCCAACAGTGTGTCAGGGCCAATAATGAGGTCTCTTCATGGAGAAATGTAACCCGAGGAGTCCCCCAAGGCTCTGTTCTTGGGCGTCTTCTGTTATCTCTCTACATCGATGACATTGCAAAATACACTGGAAATTCCATCTGTATTCTTATGACCTTCAGATCTACAAACATTTTTCTGCAGGTGAGTCTGATGCATGTGTCGAGCAGATGAATTCTGATATTGATGCTATTAGTGGCTGGGCATATAATCATGCATAGAGATTGAATGAAGGTAAGACACAGAGTATCATTGTGACTCATAACCGATTCAGAGCTCAGATTTTTCCAAGGTTGAGGTTGAATGGCATTGAGTTGGAGTATTCCGAGAGTGTTAAAAACTTTGGTCTTGTTATCTCTAAAACACTCTCATGGCTCAATCAGGTTGAGATTGTTTGTGAGAGGGTGTTTGCTTGCATCCATAGCTTGAAACGATTCGCCCTGTTTCTTCCACTCAACATCAAAATCATGCTGGTCAAGACTCTTGTGCTGCCTCACTTCAGCTACTGCGACACTGTCATGAACGACATGACTTTTGAGATCTCTAACCGACTGCAGCATACACAGAACTATTATATTCGATTTATTTTCAATGCTAGACGATTTGATCATGTTACACCTTTTTATGTACAGCTATCTCTCTCAAAATTGAATGATCTTCGTACTTTGCACATATTGACTCTGCTGCACTCAATAATCAAAACCAAATCTCCATCTTATCTGTCTGAGAGCTTCAGATTCCTGTCTGAGATCGGTGAATGTGTAACAAGGCATGGTAACTTGCTGCTAGCTTTTCCCATTCATAGAACGACGACATTTGAGAGATCATTTACTGTCACTGGTTGTAGGCTGTGGAATAATCTTCCTGCTTCGGTCAAGGCCATTGATGGGCGTGCTCGCTTTGGGGTGGAGGTCAAGCGGATTTTGTTGGCGGGTCTGCGGGGGTAGCGTGTGGTTGGCGCTTGGAACTGGTCTGGTGGGCTGTGTGAATTTTGTGTGAATGATTATATTAATAATTCCTTTTTTTACTATTGTTTCTTGAATTATATAATTGATTTTTTAGTCCAAATGCAGATTGACTGTTTAATTCCAACTATGTTTCTATTTTGTACCTATATTATGTAATGTATTCTTATTTATATATTAAGTTACACTGTATTTTTCATTCAATTGCATTTGTTATGTTGAAGTTGAGTGGCAGAGAGGACTTAAAAGTCCTAACTCCGCCTAATAAAGCATTTTTTCATTTCATTTCATAATACCTGTAGTTGAGTTACCAAATTTGGTGACCTTTTTTTAAACATTGCAGTATTCATGTAACATCTGGAAGAATAGGTATAGAAAGTGATCGGATGATAGCAAAATTAATTTAAAATTGATATTTCCAAAGATATGGTAATTGAATGTAATGTTCATTGTGACGTGAAAGAGATGTGACTAATTTCTTCAGCTTCTGTTCTATTGGTTCCTCTGTTGCTCTATGTTCGTACGCAGCCATGGCCTTGAGAGAGCCAGTTGTACTGTCTGTGGATTCCTAATCTAGACTAAATACCACGAGAACCAATCAGAGAAGCCTTCTATTAAAAAACCCTGCTCTGATTAGTTCTAATGAAATTTAATCATGATTTAAATTGAACAGGCTTTTGTGCAACTGGGCTTGATATTTTCATGTTTCAAAATCAGCTAAAAACTGAATCGAAAAAACATAAAATTCATCAACTGGTCCTATTTACTTCCATGATGTCATTACATGACACAAGACAAACCTATTGATATTGATAAATCACAAGTAAATGCTAAAATTGTCAATTTAGATAGAATTTAAATTAAGTTACATGTTAATTTACATCCAAATTTTCATCCTCAAGCTCCTGGTTTCAAGCGAAGATTGAAGAAAGGAAACATATATAATGGTAGTCAATATCAAAGTGATTGAATAAACTCTATTCTGAATTACGCTAATTCACATTAAAATGATCCCACTTAAATTTTTATGATAGTAGACTGTGGGACATGAGAAATCAGCTATAATAAAAATGTTGTACTAACTATTATGAATGGAATCACATGTATAGATGTACTTCCATGGAAGAAAGAATCGGTGAATTGGATGCTTTCACACTTTTGAATAAGTGAGATGAAGAGTAAGTGATAGGCTATGCCAGAAATTCTAGAATAAGCAAGAGGTTAATGGATACCAGAATCAACAAATTCCAAATAAGCTCAATTTGTAATTTAATTTTCAAATGTATCAAGCAATAGCAAAAATAACATGATCACTGATAATTTGATAACTGTCAACGGAAAAAATTAATTGCCAATGGATTAAGTCGACGTCGACTCTCAAGCCCCGCCCAATATTCCACAAAATTCGCTGCAATCAGTCTACTATTCTACAGAGCACTTCCAATACATCAATTAATATTATTCAAATGATATGACTCAATGATTTTCATGCCAAGTTGTGGCCCAATTCCTTTATTTATTGCCAATAGAGGGCAGATCATGAGATGCTCCTAGCATCGTAGTTTGTTGTCTCATCTCTGAGATAAATTGAAAGGAATAAATGATCATCTAAGTGGCAGCTGATTCAAACAGACATTTCCATCATCTGTTGAAAACGAGAGAGAGAGAGAGGAGGAGAAAATATTAACGGCTGTGATTATAAACTTTTCTATGTAATCCGAAAACATCGCATGATTCATGAAACATATTCTCTGATGTCAAGATGAGAGTACATAAAGACAGCAACTGGGTGACACCATAAGGCATCGCTAACTTGATTGATTTTTAAATATGCAGTTGGTTCAATAGTGTCGAATGTGTTCAAAGTGAGATAATAGCAACGCAACCAATTATCACACTTACTGACCACGATTTTTGGGTAACCAAGTATTATAGAAATGTATTTGAATGAAACTTGAAACGAGCCTTTATATAAAATAACATTTTCACTTAGGGAGAGCACCTTTCCGGATACAAAGTTCTATGACAGTGACGAGACTATATTTATTCATTATTTCAGTTACATTCAGCAAGCAATTTTTGTTTGTATGATGGATCTCAAAAACGATTATAACGACTTTGGTAGAATTTAGGTTGTAAATATTTCACAAAAATAATCTTATCTTTTAATTCCTGTAGCGAGGCACCGGTGCCCTGCTAGTTTCGTATAATATTACTGTGTGTCATTTATGTTGTAATGAAATATTACAGAGAATAAAATATTACTATTATCTATACATAAGCGAATATATAAAAGCGAAATGGCACTCACTCACTGACTGACTGACTGACTGACTCACTCACTCGCAGAACTAAAAATCTACTGGACCAAAAACGTTCAAATTTGGTAGGTATGTTCAGTTGGCCCTTTAGAGGCGCGCTCAGAAATCTTTTGGCAATATTTTAACTCTAAGGGTGGTTTTAAAGGTTTTAAAGTTTTTCTTTTAGCATGTATATCCTTCTTATTCTCTTAATTATAATTGAAAAATGCCTATACCATATGTTAATAAAAAACTATAATCTAGAGAGAGTGCCTCTTCGAAACAGTTGTTAACTGGTAACTAAATTAATAATTTTGTCAGGTTGGCATTAAGTTGAGTTGACTTTGTTAGGTTGGCACCAAGTTGAAGATTGAAATGCATTTATCGCGGAAAAATTGATTGGGCACTGCTACTTCAATCAGAGCTATTCCTGGGAATATAATATTACTAGCCGTCAGGCTCGCTTCACTCGCCATATCCGTTTAGCCAGACGTTTAGTCTGGACCCCCGACTGGATCGTCCTAACATATGATTAAAATACTCAAATGAAAAATGCAGGCGAGCGGAACGAGATGATCTCATTCTTGGAAGATCCAGTCGGGGGTCCAGGGGGCGGAGCCCCCTGGCTAGACGGATATGGCGAGCGAAGCGAGCCTGACGGCTAATTATAATTATAATTACGCACCACTAAGTTACATCCCTGTATTCATGTATGACATCATCACAATATACTCCCATTTGATTTGTAATTCTATGATGAATAGAATTTGAATTACAGTGAGTTTCACGAGGAGAATGCAACTCTCAAAGATTACTGAATATGAACATTTCATGCTTCAAAATAATGTTGATGATCAATGTGATAGAATGAATGCTGAAATCTATTGTATAAGAATACATCTCAAATGCATTGTTGTAGTACTTGAGTGGAACTCCAGTCTCCAGTCTTGAGCCAAGATCTCTCATAATTTCTAATATCCGAAATCCAAACACTACCAACTACCACTTATTTTACAAAAAGCTTTCTTATTGCGGTGTATGAATTTGATATGACTGAGTTGAAATGCTCTTTGACAAAGCAACAAATAGAGTAGATAGGATTACGGAATGTTGAGGTACCTTTGTAACCAGATTAAAACACAGGTTGATTAAGTAGCTAAGCTCTTGTGTTGAATGATTCACATGCTTTGCAGTATCCTAGTTTCTTACGGCTTCTCCATTTTGTTAGTTGGAAAACAGGAATTCCTGTGATAATAGGAATTCCAACCCCTTTTGATTCCAACATTTGAGTTCAAATTACATTCGGAGATTATAAAGAAGGGAAACTGAAGAAAGAGTGAGCTGCATGGATACATAGTAATGACATCATGTGACTCAGGTCTGATGTCAGAATTTTCAGGTTGGTCCTGATGAATTTCAGTGCTTTTGACGTGATTTAACGACTGTTTCTAGGCAGCCGGGACGGACAGTTAAACATTTACCCATCTCGAACACTGAATCCATTTATTATATAGGCTACTCAGTGTACAACTAAATACTCCATATTGCATGAGAAATAATGGGATGAATAAACAAGTTTGAAATAGAACTGATACCGTACTCCATCCTGCACTGGCTAGGCCTTCTTTAAGTAGGATAGACAGAACATTTTTTATTCCAAAAAAATGCAGTTCACAGAATAAAAAATCGTATGTACTTGAACACAGTTTCAATACAAATAACAACAGAACATGAAAACAATCTGATGAATACACAAAGCTAAATAACTTACAAGAAAATGGTCTGTATGAGCAAATGCGTGCAAAACAGAGTTGCATACTCATATTCTTATAGAGAGGGAGGAAACAATAATAATTATACTCAAATATTTATATTCATCGAATTTGACAATTCATCACGCCTCGGAACCAATATTATTAACGCTATTCGGAAGCTTATTGACCATTATTACTACATTCAGTGAATTATTGGGCAGCTCAAAAATGGGATTGATTAGTGTTATGGTGCATACAAATCATAAAAACAGTAGGCAGAATGTCACACACCAACGAATTCATTCATCGATCAAGATGGGTATTATAATTTGTTGTGATAATGTTTTCTGCATTGTCTACTCCCAGCTGTATTAGGAATTCCTCCAACTTAAGTTCAAATGAGAATTTTGAGACGTCCTGAAATACTATGTGATGTGGGTAGTGTCGAGCCAAACTACGATACAGAACATGTGAAATATAGAAGGAATTGATTTCTTGAGGTCTATGGAGGGGTACAGCAGCTGTGATACCAATGTTAATTGCACACCATATTTGAGAATCTATATTGCAGATTGCAATCATAAGAATGTAGAGGAAGATATATTATGGAAAAATCATGCTAGTGTATATTAAATATTATAACATTTATATTTATCGAATTTGACAATTTATCACGCCTCGGAACCAATATTATCAACAACATTAAAGCCAGTTACACACACATCGATTTTTGAACGTACAATTTCTCCGTCCTTATATTCTCCACCAGATTGAACGGAACTTGTCAAACACAACATAATCACATTATATGTTTGCCAAAATCTATGTTCAATCTAATGAAATTTAGTTAGTCGACAAAAAATCGTACGTCCAAAAATCGATGTGGGTTCAAATAATGATCTCTAGGGTTTGATGATGCTTGTTACAGATCTGAATAGAGAATATAGACCAACTCCGTTCCATTACTCTGTAATGTATTCGCAAGATTTATATATAACAACTGGAGCTCTGGGTGAGAATGTTGTAGAAGAAGATCGGAACAACTGGATTTGTTTTTCTGTGTTCTGCACTAAGAAGTCTGTGATTAGCGACCACCTGGGATCTCTAATTAAATGATGCAACTCACTGCATTACGATGAATCATTTAGAGATTCAAATTCACCATCAGCTTCCAATTCTGAGGTGATTTGAGTTGAAATGATATTGGAATAGTCTCAGTTTGATTGGAAGGATAATTGGAATAGGAAGCTGATTTGTTTGCTGTGAGGTTGGTTAATTACCAATAGATAAATATTGGCTTTTTGCTTGATTCGCCCTGTTTGTAATGGGAGGTTACTCTATTTTATAATAAAGTACAATTCGCTGACTCCAACTCCATCTGTTGTAAGAGATATGGAAGGCAACAAATTACAGTCACAAGGAAAACACAATAGTAAATCAAGGGAGAACTTGTGACCTCTTTATTCATCTTTATATTGGGTTGCTTTGTAACGTTAAATTCAAATCAAATGCACTCAATTATTTTGTAAGGCTTCATGAATTTGATTGAATGCTCAAGTGCTGCCAATTCATTTATCCATTTCAACTGAGGGAACTGGGAAATCTGCTTCAACAGTCACATTTCACAGCGCATTCATATTAATTAAAGGGTAGAGTCATCTTATCATTCTGTCGACTGGAACAACATTGTTTGAGAATCCACTTCCAATATGTTTTCCAAGAAATACTTCACTCACAGCACTCTCTCTTGTCGTAAATTATCCAGAGACCTATTCTGTTACATCAGTATTCAAGATAAACAACACCACCTTCTACCAAGTAAACGTATCTTTTATCCACCCCAGTAGCCCAGTTTTTATCGGAATTTTATTCAGTGATGAAACAGCAATAGTTTGTTTGGAGAGAGAATTATTATTCTTAGTATGAAATGAACAATAGCTATACTTTTGAATAAACCAGTGATAATTGACTTTAACTATATCTTATGGCTTAAAATACTGTACAAATATTGTAGTTCACGTAATGATGTTTCTAGTCGAGGCGTTAGCCGAGACTAGAAAATCATTCTAGCACTGCAAAAGACATTCACGTCCAAGTAATGTACACTATTTTTTGTCATAATAATCTGCAGAATAATAATTATTGAGAAATAGAAAACATCACCTGCTTGTGTAGAAGTTACTTCATGCATTCTATAAACATAACCTAGTTTACAAATTCCAAATCAGGAATTTCGTGATTGCAGTTGACAAAACTTCCACCTGGAGCGCTGAGGGTGATTTTTTTTTGTAGCAGTTTAGCTGTTCCTATTTTGGAACTAGGAAACATACTTGACTGTAGAGAAAACATTATGGTTTCATTACAATAGAGTTATGCTGTAATGAGAATCATATAAAAATGTATATTTATCTGCAAACTTACCGGCTCACAAGTTAACAAGTTGACCGGCTTCATTTCATGCATGGAAAACAGCTAAGATTGAATGACTATGACAAAAAATATATTATTTCATGGAAAAAGTATCTGTGGAGACGTTTATTGATTGATATAACGAATTTATGCTCGTTCCACACAAGATTTGCTATGAAAAGTGAAATATAGTAAGGTTGCCGATATCAATTTATTCCCATTTCTCTCTAAGTACCGTCTCCATTTCGGAGGTTGGCAATCATCATGGCAATTTTCACCCTGTTCACAGCCGCTCTAAATGGGTCATTGGTTGTGCAATTAAACGCTTGAAAATAATTTAAAATACTCAATTAATCTAACGTCACTCCTTATCAATAACATTTTCATGAAACATATGCAAAATGAATGATCAAAGCCGAGTCTGATTTCTGAGAACAAGAAACTTGAACAGATAAAATCGAACGGATAAACTTGAACAGATCCGATGAAACGGATGTTTCAATTTGTATTTTTCTTGTTAAAAAAAGACGAAATACACTCAGCTTTGTTCGAGAATTAAAGAAGCGTTACTATCCTCACATTGTGTTGGATTAAAAGGAAAAGAAAGAAGTATTTTTTTGAGCTCGAAGAATTCGAGGTTTCCTGCCTTTCTTAGTCCGCGACTTCGGTAATGACGTGCTTCCGGAACATTTTTCTTAATGAATATCTGGCGACTCCAGCAAATTACTATATCATGAACTCATTTAAAGTGTATCTTGAAGTTTATCAATACAAATATAACGTCATATCACCTGAAACATATTTTCATCTATTATGACAATATAGGCTACCTATAGGACTCTTCAAATAATATTCTAATTAGAGGGTTTAAAATCAATTAATGCACGCTTCATGATCCAGTAAGTAAAACTCTCGGTAGGAACTAATGAATCTTAAATACTAGTAGCTCTGTTAAAAACCACAGCCTCCTCTAATACTGTACATCAGAGTGAATTATGTCCTGTCCTGACGTGTCAGTGTCGGTGTAAAGTTCTATATAACTTTACAATTAAAAAAGAAAATTAAATAATCTTACTTGTTGAAAAATCAGCTGTCTATTTTGGACTAATAATATTGCAAGCAATGAGGCATGCAATTATTGATAACCCGGAGTAGCATAGTTATTTTCTCCCGACTTTTCTCTGCTTTCAACTCGGTAAGCTTTCGATTATATAGTTGGTCACAACAAATTATTGTCGATAGGCCTACAACAACCCAAACAGCCATTAGATGTTTACACACCGATATGCCGTCAAGCACTGCCGTTAATGATTTGGAGATTATTCAAAATATCATTGAGGTATCTTTATTTCGAAAAGTATAATACATTTTCTCCAATAGCTTTTTCCATTGAAACTTCGAGGTCAATATTTGAAGTCCAAAAATTAAAAAACCAGAAGATCCATTAGAGCAATAATGTTATTATATGAAATTCTAAATAATAATATATTCATGACAGATTTCATCAATTTATAAAATTTCCATGTCCCATGCAATAGACCAAGACTCAATAAATTATGCTGTTTCAAATACCATTTGTCAGAACCGCTCACCATTTCAATTCCTACCTGAATAGAACATAGACTAAACCCATTCCTTGACCCTCCCCCATTCTATGACTGCTACAAAACATTAAAAAAAAAATCTTGTGAAAAATGATGCTGCTCAATTGATGATTAAATTATTATTTTTCTACAACTGTGCATGAAGAAAGAATTTACATACTCAATTCTCCTCGAAAAACAGCTTATTTCTGAGGAGAATCCACTTTTTTCTACAACTGCGCGTGAAGAAAGAATTTACATAAGTTACTCAATTCTCCTCATAAAACAGCTTATTTCTGAGGAGATTCTACTTTTTCGCTCGCTAACCATCCGCGCATGCGCAGTAAATTTTCTTTACGCTTGCTGAACATTAGCGCATGCGCAGAAGAGTTTCTTTACGCTCGCTAATCAGCTGATGGTAAGCAGCTCGTCAAAAAGTAAGATCTAAACCTAAAAAGTCGGTAATTGAAACTCCGCCGATATAAGTAATTTAACAGGTTTGGGCAGTTGTGAAGAATTTTTGTAATTCGCGCATTATGCTTCTTTATCGCTCTTGCAAAATTAAATGATAACTGTTTTGCGCGAGCGATAAAGTCGCGCATTACGCACTTAATACATAAATAGCTATTTCGCTCGCTAACCATCTGCGCATGTACAGTAGATTTTCTTTATGCTCGCTAATCATTTGCGCATGCGCAGAAAAGTTTCTTTACGCTCGCTAATCAGCTGATGAAAGGCAGCTCGCCAAAAGACAAACCACTCTCGGTCAGATTTTAACCTAATAAGTCGGTAAATGTACCGATTCTACAGCCATGATGAATATCAGTGTAGACAAATTATTATAAACTCCACCAGATGTAAGTAATTTAACAGGTTTGTGCAGTTGTAGAAAAAATTTTGCATGTAATTCGCGTGTAATGCTTCTTTATCGCTCTTGCAAAATTATCACGCTCCACTTCACGTCGCGTGATAACTGTTTTGTGCGAGCGATAAAGTCGCGCATAACGCTCTTAATACATAAATAGCTATTTTGTGCTCTACTATCACTTTATTTTTCAATTGTTTCTCCTTTCTTTGTATATACATATTTTTCATACCCTCTTTATACCCCGTCACTAAATTTCCTGAATCTAACTCAAATATCGTTCTCTTCTAATCTGATTATTTATTCCAAATCTTTCATTCTTAGTTAGTCAAATCTTCTATCTTAGTTATTCCAAGTATTTAATGAAGTGTGATATTATTTTCTTCTGTTTTCCTTTGTGGATTGTGAATAGTCCAGTCAACGAATGCTCAAAAAAGGGTATAGAGGGAAATGTTTGTAAGACAATTTTTGACCTGACAGTTCTGTTAAGGGTAGTAAGGAGGTAAACATATCAAAAGTCCTCACCGCTACCCACTGTGCTAAGTAGTGAGAGTGGTTAAAAGGTACCATTTCTTGGTTTCTCGCATAAAACTCATAAACTATGTATATTAGGGAGTTGACTGTCATCTTACAAATCGAATCTTACATAATTTCCCACAATATAAATTCTACAATTTTTTTATATCCCCTCTAGTTTTTGAGATATCCGCTCTTGAACGTGTGACATTTGGAAAAAATCTCGTTTGCCAAAACTTTTTTCTATTTTTGCTCTTATAACTTTCCAAAAAATATCGATGAGAAAAATCCATGCTGATCATGAGCTTATTGAGCATTAAATTTTCTTCATTTTGATGTATAATTCCACACTTTTACGAATTTCCCTACACCTTTTGCAGCAGCTTTAGTGTTGAGTGTAAAATCTCCATTTTTGCAACAATGGACCAATCGACAAAGGAATTTGGAGGGAATGTTTTAAACACAATTTTCGACTTTGCAGCTTTGTTGAGACCAGTAGGGAGGAGTAGGCCTAAGGTGGTTAAAGAGTTGCATTTCTCAGCGTTTTGCTTTGATGCTCATATCTTGAGAGCGATGCGTTCAACTGTTCAAAAATGAAGCTTCATAAATTCTTCACACTTTTTCAGTGGAATTTTGTGATGCTTATCATAAGTTTGTAAAGCATTGAATTATCTTTGAAATGATGTATTATTACACTATTCCAAGTTCTCCTTTCATTGTTATAGCAGCTTCAATGTAGGGGGTGAAATTTTCATTGCTGCAACAAGTGTAAACTCAGCGGTTCCACACCTTCAACAGAGGGGATAAAGATGCGCACTTTTGCTATGTTCACCTACTAACTAGTCCAAACCAAGCTGCAAAGTCAAAAACTGTGTCACAGACACCTCCTTCAAATGTCATTGTCAAACGATCAATTGTTTCAGCAATTAAAATTTCACCACCCACATTGAAGATGCTATATCAATGTAAGGAAAACTTGGAATAGTGAATAACTACATCAATTCAAAGAGAATTCAATGCTCTATAAACCTACGATAAGCATCAGTTTTTATAATGCATTAATTTATTTAGCTTCAATTAGTTATATGATAGTCAAGTCCTAAGAATACATGGTTTTTGATTTTTAGGCGAGAAACCAAAAAATGGTACCTTTTAATCACCCCCACCCTCTTGACACACGGGGTAGTGGTGGGGACTTTCAATATGTCTACCTCCTTACTGCCTGCGCCCCATCATCCACGGAAAATGAACTTTGCAACTTGGAACGTACAAGGAATCAATACAAAGAAAAATGAAGTAGCAGAAGAACTGAAAAAGTATAGATAGAATTGATTGATGTTGCTGCACTAACTGAAACTAAGAAGAAGGGAAATGGGTTTGAAGATATGAATGATTATGTACGACTACAGTGGAGTTCCCAAAAGTAGCAGGGCGCGAGCTGGAGTTGCGATCGCAATTAGCAAAAATCTGGTGTGGTGCACTCACACAACTTCCCTTGCCGTTATGAGAATTGATCAACTGACGCTAGTGTTCCCGCGCATCTCAAGGTTACTTTCCTAAGATCTGAGCCAGCTGGTGACAGGACAATAGCGCTGCAGACACACGAAGTCTGCTTTCTCTTCATAGTGAATGATTTAATAGAATCAACAGTTGCAAACAGTTTGCAATTGAATAATCTTATTCTCTCTAATTTCGAGCTTATTTTCAATTCTAAGTGAAAATGCTACTGAACATTGATTGTAGAGATTTTTATGCTCAATCTTATCCACTCGAAATTTTTTGTTTGAATTGTATCTGAAGCTTGATAATTGGGATTCTAAAATCAAACTTTGCATAGATGGTGCAGTGCTCCTGAAATTTCTACAGATATGAGACTTGTGAGAGTTGGTATAGCTTATCAATGACTATTCTAGGTATAAATTTGATCAAAATCGTTGGAGCCATTTTCGAGAATATCGCGAAAAACCCCGTTTTTGACAACATTTTCGCCATTTAGCCGCCATCTTGAATCGCATTTGATCGAAATTGTTCGTGTCGGATCCTTATAGTGTAAGGACCTTAAGTTTGAAATTTCAAGTCATTCCGTTTATTGGGAGATGAGATATCGTGTACACAGACGCACATACACTCAGACACACACACACACACACACACACACACACACACACACACACACACACACACACACACATACAGACCAATACACAAAAACCACTTTTTTGGACTCAGGGGACATTAAAACGTATAGAAATTTAGAAATAGGGGTACCTTAATTTTTTTCGGAAAGCAATACATTGGAAAGCCTAGTCAATGAAGGTCCAAAAAAGCACTTTCGATCCGAAAATTAAATAAAAGCTGAATTTTCCACCATCGATAGAACCCTCCCAGAGGGTCATTCTTACAAAAGTCCCAAGAAATCCCCTTGGAGCTTTCCGCCCCAGCCTCCTTCAAAGTTGAAAAATACAGGTAATCACCGAGAATCAATCATCTCTGTACCCATTGATCGGAAACAGTTCTATTCTATGCCATTCGATTCGTTACATTATGTACTACAATATTAGCCATATTCATTTTCTCAATAAAATCAAAACTTTCCTTGATAAAATAATATATATGTAAAAATTTAGGGGGTTTGTAATTTGATTTTTTTGTTTTCTTCGATTAACCTCGGAAAAAGTTGTTCTAAAGGAAAATGAGACAAATAATTAATGTAGCCACTGTCATTGCAAATCCATTGATGTATATTGTTATGTATTTGCGATTCGATTTGACGCTGTAGAAGGGGAAACAGTCGACGCGAAACGGCGCGGCTGAATCTCTTAGCCATAGTAAACAGCAAACTGGAAATCAATTATCTCTGTAACCATTAATCAGAAAAAGATCTATCATATGTCATTCGATTCGTTACATTATGGACTAAAATACTAGTCGTATTCATTTCCTCAATAAATCAAACAGTTTCCTTGATAAAATAATATATATGTAACAATTTAGGGGTTTTTCGATTTGATTTTTGTTTTCTCCGATTAACTTCGAAGCAAATAATCTAGAGAAAATTAGACAAATAATTAATGTAGCCACATTCATTGCGAATCCATTGATGTATATTGTTATTTATTCGCGATTCTATTTGACGCTGTGGAAGGGGAAACAGTCGTCGCGGTACGGCATGGCTGACTCTCTTCACCATAGTAAACAGTAAAATACAGTAGTAGGCCTACTGCTTTCTAAGTTGCATCTTATTCACACTATGCCATCTTATTAACAGTGGCGCTCGAAACAATCAATTTTGTCTATTGTTTTGACATGCGATGAAACTAATTTTTCACATTTTAATCATCTAAAATCATTTTGTTGTTATCTATGTGCTAAATCATGCATTCTATGACAGACAAAGATATTGTTTGCAACCGATAAAATATTCATGCTATTACATAATATAATACATATTTAAAATATGTGTGTATGATCATAATTCTATGCTGAAATTTATCATAAGTTATTAATGTCAATAACTGAGATAAATTATAGATTACAATAGTGTTAACAGTGGCAATTTCCTGAAAAATCATAGCGTGCAATGTTTGCTGTTTTCCACAGTTAATATTCTCCAAGCCAGGTTGATAATATACCTTCAGTTGAGCCAAATATATATGACGGCTGAGGCATAAAAAAAATTTATACATTGGGCTTGTTGAGTTGAAACTTTCTATGATTCTCTCTATAAAGTAGCTTATCTTCCGTTCTTACGAGTTGAATCTACATTATTTAGACAGTACAATATAAACAATTTTCATTAAATTACTATTATGATGATCATTGGAATTTCTGCCTGTGATTGAGAAAAAGTCATTTTATGAGCCTTGAAATTCGTACCTAGAAAAAGTTGCATTATTACTAGAAATTTTGTTATTTTTACTATTTATTATAGGTACTGTACATTGATTTTTGTGATTATGGAGATCAACTACTTTATTCTGAATCGGGATGAGGATAAATAGGGAAATTGTGAGATGGGGATAACATTCTTAGTTACATAGCTTCAATTTGAAAGCTCTGATAATAATGATTTGAACGGAACTGCGATTCTGGCTTGGTATTGCCTCTTCATGTTCAGTGATAATATTTGTAATATTTGGTAACATTTGTTAATATTTGAATCGAATGTGCAACAAATTAATCTACTTTCAGCTTGAAAATTTTCAACTTATCAGGAGTACAGTATTATCATATAGTATCTCAGGTAGGCCCACCCTTTTATTTTTTTTTTGTTCACGTGATCTGATAATATTCATTCCATTATCAAGTGTTTAAATTATAAAGAGTGATGAAACAAGATAAAGCACAAGAAGAGCTATGGAATAAATTCTGAATCTTCATTTTTTACAAAATAAGGATAAGATGAAGGAGTCGGACACATAATATATCATGAAACTTCGTTGAAAAACATCAATATCTGAAACTAGAGTTATCAAATTGTGTTACCTCTATCTCGTATGGAGAATACACACTTCAAATTAATATAATAAATTCTGTGAGCAAACAACGAAATCCTGATTTTTATCATAAGCCTGGTTAAATTAAGAAAATTGTAATATTTTTTAGAGTATTGGAAAGTGAGAATCTTTAAACAGCGCATGTCAAAACAATAGACAAAATTAATTGTTTCGAGCGCCACAGTGTAAATGAGATGCAATGTAGACAGCAGTATTATTCTGTTTACTATGGTGAAGGGAGTCAGCCGCGTCGGCTGTTTCCCCTTCCACAGCGTCAACTTGAATCGCAAATACATAACAATATACATCAATGAATTCGCAATGAATGTGGCTACAATAATTATTCGTTACATTGTTCTTTAAAATTACTTGCTTCGAAGTTAATCGGAGAAAACAAAAAAATCAAATAGAAAAACCCCTAAATTTTTACATTATATTATTTTATCAAGGAAACTGTTCGATTTTTCAAGAAAATGAATCCGACCAATATTGTAGTCCTTAATTCAACGAATCGAATGACATAGATAGATTTTCTCACGATTGATGATTACAGAGATAATTGATTTCCAGTTTGCTGTTTACTATGGCTAAGAGAGTCAGCCGCGCCGTTCCGCGTCGACTGTTTCCCCTTCAACGACGTCTAATCGAGTCGCAAATACATAACAATATACATCAATGGTTTTGCAATGAGAGTGGCTACATTAATTATTTGGCTAATTTTTCTTCAAAACTACTTGCTTTGAAGTTAATCGGAGAAAACAAGAAAATCAAATCACAAACCCCCAAAATTTTTACATATATATTATTTTATCAAGAAAACTTTCAATTTTATTGAAAAAATGAATATAACTAATATTGTAGTCCATAATGTAACGAATCGAATGGCATATAATAGAACTGTTTCCGATCAATGGGTACAGAGATAATTGATTCTCCGTGATTACCTGTATTTTTCAACTTTGAAGGGGGCTAGGGGGGAAAGCTCCTAGGGGATTTCTTGGGACTTTTGGGAGAATGGCCCTCTAGGAGGGTTCTATCGATGATAAAAGATCCAACTTTTATTTAATTTTCGGATCGAAAAAACCTTTATTGACTGGGCTATATGGTAATAGGGCGAGGAAAGTAGAAAAAAAAATACAAAAGATTCTGAAATCTTTCTGAAAGAAATTGGGGGTCATGATGTTGTTATAGTTGTGGTTTATGCTCCAACTGACGACTCAAATTATGATATGAAAGATGCTTCTATGGATAAACTCACAAATACTCATAAACTCTTGAATAATATCAATCAAAAAAATGAAATAATATTACTAGGAGACTTTAACGCGAGGACAGGTAGAAAAACAAATGACCCGATCATAGGTAACTTCGGAGAGGATACAGTCAATAACAATGTCACTCGCCTTATATAAACATGTCAGGAATTTGGACTAAGGATATTAAATGGCCATTTCCAGCATCGTAACATACATACATTTACATGGACTCAACCAACTCGACAATTAAAATCCATTATAGATTATGCAATCACCAAGCAAAATACCTCTTTGGAGATTCACGATGTGAGAGTCTATAGAGGAGCAGAATGTGGATCCGATCATCATTTGCTGAAAGTGACATGTATTCACCTCATAAAAAATTGTGCATGCAGGTTCGAGAAAAGAAGAATAGAGATTACTCTGGTGATTTAACATAGAGGAAATATTTGACTGAGAAATTAAAACATGACTCTACTAGTTTTTTATTCAAGTTAAGACTATCATCCGAATTGCATAATTGGAACGGCAGAAGAAGAATACATCAAATTGGAAGAGGCAATCCACAAAGCAGATTTTGAATCACCAGGAGCAGGAGAAGGATGAGTAGGAAAAGTGACATGTGGTGGACAGAAGAAATGGATAAAATTGTAACAGAAAAGAGAAGGCTTTATAATAACTGGCTGATATCAAAAAATCTACAAGAGAGAAAATGATACCAACATAAGCGTCATGAAGTGAAAATGAAGATACAGCGAGCAAAAAAACGAAGAATGGGAGAGAGGCTGTGAGAAGTTGGATCAGTATATAGGTGGCACAAGATCAAAGGAGGCATAGAGCATACTCAAGAATCTGAGGGAAGATACTAAAGGCTCTGCAATCAATATGATAAGTATGGATAAATGGAAGGAATACTCCTCTGAAATCTTAAAAGGAGATAGACCACAATATTTGCAGCCTGTAGCTTATTTGGAGCCACAACCTGATGATCTAATTCGAGAGATAACTGCAGAAGAAGTGGAAAAATCAATCATTGAAATGAAGAATGGAAAATCACCAGGCCCAGGAGGTATCCCTGTTGAGCTTTTGAAACACACAACCTCCAGAACTCATGAAATACTTGCCTACATCTTCAACCAATCAATCAATCAATCAATCAATCAAATTATTTATTGTCACACAAAATTAAAAGTTACAACAACGTCATTAATAACACAGAAAACATCAATAAAAAAAATGTATTACACAGAAATCTTCAACTTTATATAAACATTCATTGACCAGTACTTTTTCAAATATTTACAGTAACTATTAAAGCTCATTCTTTTGATATTTTCAGGCAAAGCATTATAAAGTTTTATTGACATGAATTGCCAGTTTTTTTGAGAACTTGTAAATTGGCAATACTCGACTCTTATATTATTCCTTAGTGTTATGTTGGTGTATCCTAGAGTTAACATCATATTCATTTTCAGTTTTCTTCACTGAAATCAAGCATGACAATACATACAAAGATGGCAGTGTTAATAGTCCGAGTTCAATAAATAATGATTTGCATGGAGTACGAGAAGCCTTGTGGCAAATTATTCTTACTGCTTTCTTTTGACATTTAAACAAGATGTCAGTAGTTGAGCCATTGCCCCACAGCTGGATTCCATAGAGCAGAAGGCTATGAATATGGGCAAAGTAAACACTCATTAGAACAGACATATTCACAATATTACATAATCTATGTAAAAGGAAGATGCCCTTGTTGATTTTATTATAAATATATGTTATATGGCATTTCCAAGTCAGGTTGGTATCAATTTTCACGTCAAGAAACTTAATTGAGTTTATGTCATTAATTTTTCTGTCAAAGCTAAAAGTTATATCCTCTGTTTTTGTGGAATTAATGCTCAAATTGTTTGCTGCACACAATCAATACTAATAAAATGAGTGTGTAAACAACTAATGGCAGCTTTGGTTGTTGTATCGACAATAATTTGTTGTGAACAATGTGACATTATTTCTTAGTAGATTGGAAACACCAATCTTCAATTTTAGAGGTATTATTCAGTCTGTTAGAATACAAATGATCCATATTCTTATTAGCTACTTTCAAACCTAAGTCATCTGCAAACAAATATGAAGCACCATTGTCATTACAAGAGTTAATAATATTAGGCAAATCATTAATATAAACAATGAATAACAGTGGACCAAGAATGGAACCTTGTGGTACGCCGTATTTGACTATTCCACCTCTAGAATACTCGCCATTTTTTAAAACATACTGTACTCTATTTGTAAGATAGGAATAAATAAGGTCAACAGCCAATTGATTCAACCCGTAATGAGATAGTTTATGACATAATATAGTATGATCAACAGTTTCAAACGCTTTGGTCATATCAAAACTTCTAAATTTAACATATTTATGGTTTTCCAGATCGTTGATTACTTATTTCACAAGCCTCAAAACATTGTCGCCTGTACTACGATTCCTCCTAAAACCATATTGGTTATCAGAGAGTAGTCTATTATGTTCAAAATAAGCTGTTAATTGAGCGTAAAGAAGTTTTTCAAAAATTTTTGATATTATGTAAACTATACATATTGGCCTATAGTTATCAATAGTCGATCTAACACCTTACTCATAAACTGGTATTAACTTGACTTTTTTCAAATCATCCGGAAACAACCCTAGGCTCAAGCACTTATTAAAGATTACAGTCAACACCTCTGCAATATTTATAGCTGCCAATTCCAAGATGGATGAGTTTAATCCATAGATATTGTGAGAAATTTTGATTTGGATTAAGGGTCCTTTTTAACTAGTTTTCCATAAGGAACGGACTCACCGGTTTTAATTTAAGCATCGTCCCCAGACAGCAATCCTCCGGTAGAGCATTAGGTGGTAGTCTTCCGTCCGCCAGCCTTCTTTCACACGCGTATTCACTAAACCACTAAATCACTTCGATTCTCCGCACACCTTTACGTTTGCAAGTCCCGAGGAGTCTAGGAGAAGAGTGACGAAAACACAGGCGGAGTTCCTTCTCAGTTGCCGGGAGAGAGTCCCGTTACTCTAGCAGATAACGCCGATATTTCCCCAAAGTTATGGAGGTGGGGGTAAGCACCCTCAATTGTAAAAGAGGAATAGATAATGAACATGGAGGTAGAGATAATTTGAGGAACACCTTTCCGAGAGAGGGTAAATAATAATAATTAAAAATATAACTTGACAAACATTTATAATATCACAGTATTGGAATGAATTTTTATTATAATTAAAGCTGTATGAACCGAAGAAATAGCAGGCTGGCATCTTATCTAATCGATATTGCTGCTCGCTACTATCAATTTCAGCTATGCCAGCCCGCTTATGAAATGTGATGTCACATAAAAGCCCCAAATTTGCAAGAGGTTGAGTCTCAAGGTCTTGCCAATTTCTCACCCATACAGCACATTTCAGCCCTCACATCGGGTCAACTGCAGCAAGACTAGCCAAGCATCTCCAGCACTACACTGTTATATTTTAAGATTATGGTAGTACCCAATGGGAAACAATCAACCATCAGTACAAAATTGATATGAGTCTGGGTCCAAGCCCTTCGACTTTACAAGTGGAATTCTCTCCACAACAATTACAATAATCAGTGAAGTGGGCAACAAGCCCCACTCACCTAAAAAAAAAAGAAAAGAAAATCCCAAATAATAATCTGGCCCGGAGGACCAAAGAAGATGCAATACTAAGTTTGCTGGCCCGCCATACTCCAATATCTCCAACATGACAACATCTGTGATGCCACATAAGTTTGCAAATAGCAATTCCTACAAACTGAATACAATTAGAGCATTATGTCACATTTCTGACTCACTTAATTTGTCTTTGATTTCTCCAATTTCAATTATAACTGTTTCCAAATTTTATATCTGTGTTCATTATTCATTCCGTAGACAAACTTGTCTTTTCAATTGATTATTTCTCCCTCTTGGATGTGTTCATTTTGTGTTGGGCTCTATTCTTTCATTTCTATTTCATGATTAATCTTTCTCTACTCGATTTTTTCTTGTTTGTTGGCTGTGCATTGTTTTCTGTTACTATACTCTACTTCCTCCTATTCAACTTGATAATTACTTATTGACTATGTTTAGCTTTGAATCTAATAACTTTCTCATTTTCCTTACAGTGGGGCATGCTGATAATAACAAATAATATACATTTAAATAACATCTAACAAATATAATAATAATCTTAACAATGATACTAATCTTAATGCTAATAACAATAATAATACTGAGTTAGTTTACAATATATCACAGACATTTTTCTTTGGTTAATTTTTATTTTATTTATTTTTTTTTTTGCTTTGTTCTGTTATTTCATTTTATTACTTGATGTTTTATTATTACAGCACATTGCTGCTATTGATTTAGTAATTTTTCTCCAACTTTTAATTTAATTTTTTTTTTGTCTGTGTTGATAATATTATTCAATCAGTGTAAATACAAGATCAGTTAGTATCAAAATTGTCCTTTCATGCAACTATGTGCATTGCATGTTAATTTAACGTTTTGTGCAGTTATCTTATGTGGAAAACTGTAAAGTTTAATTTGAAAATTCAAGTTCCAAATTTGGAATATAGCTTCAAAATATTTCGTCTTGAAGACCAGAAGGGCTACTCCTAACAGTGGAGCGCACTTAAGGTGCTGATAACTGCACTGGCACATGAAGAAAGACATATAATATTTTACATAAATGTTCACATTATCCTGCTGCACCATCTCATAACATTTAAAGAACATAAAAATCGAGAATAGAGTACATTAGGCTCTGCTTCAATTGAGAAAAATATTCTCGAATAGTGAATATTATGATATTCAAGTTCACAGAAAATATATCACAATTAATTAGTGTATTATACATTTAAATGGGCAGCAGGAGACACAACACACAACTTGACAATTTTCAAGTTGGTGACATAGAAATATAACATAAATTCGCCTTTGGGATACATTTACATACAGGCTTACAGTATAATAATATGATAATTAAATATCTGAATAATAATAATGGTAATATGAACATAATACAAACAACAAGGAACTTCAGAATACAATTAAATTATTTCTCTACTACTGTGTGCTTCATGTGGGTTGTAGAATGACAATTCTTGAAGCATAGAGACTCTCCTAGTGAACAATAACAGGAAATGAAGGGGTGACATGAACATTAATGATGTGATATTCCTCCAGGATATGAGTATTGAAGTGGGATGATACCTTCTTCATTTTTTTTTTCAATTTTTTGATCTGATGGAATAGACTGATCCAACTATGTCTCATGCCGATAGGGTTTGATGTTGAGGACATTTGTCCATCCAACCACTTCATTTGTCTGAGGATTTTTTAGATAGACAGTGTTGCATCTGGATACTTTGGTGATAGTGTAGGGTCCTATATAGAGATGGAAGAACTTCTTGGTAACTTTCCCAAGGGCATCAGAAGTACGATGGGATCTTAGCAATACTTCTTGTCCAACTGTGTACTGGTAAGTCCTGACATGCTTGTCATGTTGCTTTTTCCGTTGGCTTGCTGCCTTTTCCAGATTCTGTCTGACAAGCTGTATGGTGGGTATGACCATCTCTTGATGTCCAGTCGGGAATTCAATTAGATCTCGTAGAAAGTTTGTGCTCTTGGTGCCAAAGACGACCTCATGTGGTGTAGCCCCTGTAGTTTCATTGTAAGAATGGTTCAAACACATTTCAAGGAAAGGTAGGTATCTCACCCAATGTTGATGTGCATCCTGGCAGTATACTCTCATGAACCTTGATATTTCAGCCATACTCCTCTCCACAGGATTTCCACTGGGACTGTAACTGGAGGTGTAGGAGAGCAGAATGTTTTCACCATGTAAGATGTCTTGCCACTTCTTGCTGCGGAAGTAGGTGGCATTGTCAGAAAGTATACGAAGAGGTCTACCAACTTGAGGTATCCACTGCTGAGTGATACAGTGTGCCAACCTTTCTCCTGTTATCTTTCCAATGGCAAACAGGCGGGTATATTTTGAAAATACATCCTTGACAGCAAAAACGAATCTTTTTTGCCCATATCCTTGAGGTAGTGGCCCATACATATCCGTAGATAGTAGGTCCAGTGGTTTGTCCGGTATGATTGGTAGCATCTTGCCTCTTATCAGAAAGTGATCATGTTTGGTGCGTTGACAGATGTCACAAGCAGCGGTGATGCGACTGACGTGTCTATGCATTCCTTTGAACGTACATAGCTCCTTTAGGGCTCTGTAGATTCGTTTAGCTCCAAAGTGGCCTAAGCGCTCATGCATCTCTCTGATTGTTGGCACTATCAGTTGCTCCGGGATAACTATCTTCCAGCAATATGAATCAGGCCGGGATCGATGGAAAAGTATATCCTGATATAATGCATACTGTTTCAGATACTCTTTGTCAAGTGTGGCTGGAGTGTTGGAGAGTAACTGCTCCCTGATGACTCTCAACCGGTCATCCCCTTTCTGTGACTCAACCACGTTGTTTACCGTTAACAGCTGGCTGGGGTCCTTTGGTTTGATACCCTCTGGAAATGGGACTGGGGTAGCATTGTCCACAGCATAGCACGCAAATGTCTGTTCTTCAGTGTGGGTGGCATCTACTTCACGGGACAGGAAGTCTGCTGTGCAGTTTTGCTTGCCAGGGAGATGCGTCATCTGGATGTCAAATTCTTGGAGAGCAAGAAACCAGCGTGATATCCGGTTGTTGGTCAGCTTGGCAGTCTTCAAGAATGTGAGTGCACGGTGGTCGGTGTTCACATAGATCTTGTGTCCTAGGAGTAGGGTTCTATATTTCAAACATACCTGAATGATGCTGAGGAGTTCTTTTTCAGTGACAGAGTATCGCCGTTGTGCAGGGTTTAATGTCTTACTAAAAAAGGCAACCACACCTTTCTCTCCATTCTCATCCAACTGGAAGATTTCAGATCCTATTGCATGGTGTGAAGCATCTGCATTTATGTAGAATGGCTTAGAAAGGTCAGGATGCTTGAGCATAACATCATCAAGGAAATGCTTTTTGATATCTTGGAAAACCTTCTCTTCTTTTTCTCCCCATCTCCATGGTTTATTTGTGGATAAGACATGTCCCAATTGTCCTGTGTAGGAGGATAGGTGTGGACTAAATCTGCGATAGAATTGCAGAAAACCAAGAAACTTCTGTAGTTGTCTTCTACCAGTGGGAGAGGGAAAGTCTTCTATGGCTTTGAGTTTGTCTCGGTCCTGCTTAATGCCATCAGCTGAAACAATATGCCCTAGATACTTCACTTGTTGTCTGAAGAGTCTGCATTTGGAAGGCCTAAGTTTCAATCCACATTTTCGGAGTCGGCGAAATATGAGGTCAAGATGATGGCAATGTTCCAGACGTGAAACAGAAGAGATAATTCCATCGTCCACATACAATGTACAAAAATCAGAGGTGTCTTCTCCAACAGCTTGACGCAAACACTTGATAAATAAAGCCATTGCGTTTCTAACTCCAAAAGCAAGCCTGGTGAAACGTAGATTCCTGCCATTATAAACAAATGACAAATAATCCCTGGATGCTTCAGATACTTCAAGCTGCCAGTATCCGCTACTCAGATCAATGGTGGAGTATACCTTTTTCTCATGGAAGGTCTGCAGAACTTGATCAATAGGTGTTGGGCTTTCACGGTCATTCTTTAGTATGAGATTCAGGGCTCTAGCATCCAGACAAAGCCTCACACTTCCATCTTTCTTACCAACACAAACCAGTGGTAAGCTGTATTGAGCTGATGATGGTTCAATTATTCCGAGATCTTCCATCCGCTGAATCTCTTTATCGGCAGCCAATCGGCGAGCAAATGGAATAGGGTAAGACTTGTGGAAATATGTGTTATGTGGTTGAACCTCCAAGTGACAGGTGAAATGTGTTGCGCGACCTGGTAGTTCTGAAAATACTTCCCGGTTATCTTCCAACATTCTCACTATCCTCAGGATCTCCTTTTCATCCCAGGGCTGTGACTTAATTCCATCCAGTATTTCTTGGAAATATTTATCAGTATTATCTATCACGCTGTCTGACTGCAAATTTATGAAGGCGTGATAGTCACTCAACCTCTCCTCCAGATCATGCTGACCAAACTCACAGGGAACAAACTCTGGATCATGGTAGACTCGATAGACTTCGCTAATATGTCCAACAAAATCTCCTGGTACTATAGATGCATTCACAGTTATGGTTGATTGACCCTCCAAAATCTGTAGTGATATTGTTGAATCCCTTAGGTTGATTATGCTCTGGAAGTATTTTAGAAAGTCTGCACCAATGATGAGTAAAGGACATTTCGAAGGTAGTACAAGGAAGGCATGTGAAAACGTTTTGCCACTGATTTCTAAGTCCAACAGGCATTGGATAGTGATACGAGTGCGGCGACCATAGTTGATTCCACGTATGAAGGTGGTGGTGAGAGGCAAAATGGCTATCTTGTGCTGATCCTTTATTCTTGAGAAAAGATCACTCTGTATAATGCTACATTGAGCTCCAGTGTCTAACAAACCACGACAATGTAACCCATAAACAACTACATCCACATAATTATCATTTTGATTGTAGTGATCTTCCTGCTTATCATCCTTCTCTTCCTCCAATAAGGTGTCAATGACATTGTCTCTGAATATAGTACAACAATTTAAGGTGATTTCACAAGCCTCAGTTGTATTAGTTTCATTTTTTGTTTTGTTCTTCTCAGAAGTCATTTCGTTATCTTTATTAGAGATGGTTTTCAAGATTTGTTGATTATTCGAGGTTCTGTGTTTGACTCTCGAGATTTGAGGTTCTGCATGTGACACTCCCTGTTTATAGCCATTCGAAGATAGTTTCTCACAATGATCATCACTGTTATCATCCTCTGAATTTCCATGTCTGGATATCATGAACAGTCTAGGCAGTTCTGATCTGGATTCTTTGCTCTTCTTTGTCACTGGCAGTTTCACTCCAACATTTTGAATCGACCCGGGTGTTGAGGAAACATTTGAATCACTGCTAGGTAGTGTTGGCGACAAAATTCTTCCACTGGTGATAGTCTGACTTTCAAACAAAACAGGTTGGCCAACTCTTTCGTTCAATCCCATAACTCTTTGTGATGAAGACTTGTTATATTGATTAACCACCCTCGTCTTAAAACCATCTGTTACTTTGGTGAGGGCGGTTGTATTTAATTGTCAATTTCTATTTTGCTGAGTTGAAGTAGAGTTTTCGGCAGAGTTTGGCTGACTCCTATTGCCCTGATTCCGGGTCTGGGGTGAACTACGATTTCTATCCTCAGAAGGCATTGGCAGCCGGCTTGTGTTTGTAGATCTAGAATGATTACCACCATTAACCTCACTGTTGTATCCAAACATGCGATTTGAATTATTATTATTGAATCGATTCCCATTCCTATTAGCAAAATGATCATTGCTACTTAATTGTTGATAATTGTTATCATCACTATTACTGAATGTTTTTGTGTATCCATAGCTTCTACTATTGACCGGGCCTCGGTTTACATTTTCGTTTTGAGGTGAGTGTTTACATCCTAGGTCGTAGCTGTCGTTGAAGGATGTATTGCTTCCATTTGACTCAAATTGATCATGTATGAATTGTAGTCGATAGAGGCATGATTCAAATTGATTGTAATTTTCAAAATCTCTGGTACTAAGGGCAGTTTGAACGCTTTTTGGCAATTTTTGAGCCAACACTTGAATAAGACTATCCAGTGGTATAGGGTGATCTAGTGCTGAATTCAAATACTTCAAGTGTGCTGAAAAAGCAACCATAGATAAGCCAGCATTCCTTTGAAATTTGCAGGTAATAATATGTGTTAGTAGTACTCGTTGTCTATCAGGACTCCAAAATGTATCCAATAATGCTTTTACAAAGTGATTCAAATCCGTAAATTCTTCTAAGCGGCTCTGGAAAAATATCAAAGGCTCGCCTTGCAATCGGCTTATTAGATTCAATTTCCACATATTCCAATTAACATTGTACATGTCGTTGACCATCAATAGGTGTTTGGTGAAAGCACGGGGTAGAATGGTACCATAGGAATTATCAAAATTGGGGATAGAGTTCAAAATTTGACTCAAGTTATTATCTCTGGGCGCGCTAGCCATGCTTGCTAAGCTATTCTTGATTTCGCTAAGCTTAGCCTCTGCCAGAGTTACTTGTGAGCTAAGTTCTGAACTGGAAGATAGGATCAAATTATTGTTTTTCAACAACTGAACTTCTTCTTCGATTCTATCAACCTTTTTTGTAGTATCGATCTGTTTTAGCTCTATTTCCTTAAGCTTTGAATCTACCCCCAGATTATGATCAGCCAAGGTGGTATTCAATCTAACCTCTACGGCGCTTGTGAGAGCAGTAAATTTGTTGTTTTGTTCGGAAATTTGTGCTCCCATCTCTGCTCGAGTCAATTCGGTCTGTTGGTCTGTGTATTTCTTGATTTCTGTATTTTTTTCCTTCATCTCCTTCCTCAAACCTTCGGTATGGTTGAGCATTTCCGATTTAAAACTCTCCTGCATTCTATCCAGTCTTGAATTCATGTTTGTATGAGCTTCTTGTATCACTTGTATTAGATTCCTTTCCAGATTTTTTTGATTAGTTCTCTGCTCCTCGCCCATTTCTTTGATAAAATTTAACATGCTATCTGCCATCTCCGGTGAAGGTAGTGTGTGGTAGAGTTGCTTTCTTAGTTCGTTAGTTTTGTCTATGAGAGGCGGGTTTCCATCAGCTGCACTGCTGGGCTGAGCTGGCGCGACCTGCTGCATGACGTCCCCCTGTGGAGTTTCGGCCGTCACTCTGGTGGGCGACATTCTTTCCTGCATTGTATCTGTTGCATTCAATTGTGTGGATGACATGTGATGCAGTACATCCTGCGAAAACGCCTCGGACGTCAGACTATTGGATCGTGGATGTTTGCCGCCGGGTGACTGGTCTTCGGCCGAGCTGAAATCGGTAGTCGATCCGTCTGCCATATTTTTCTTTACAAGTCAAAACGTGAAGAACACAACAAACTTGTTTCTGTAGATGCAATGACTGTAGGTTGAGTAAATTAATTACTATAATTATTAATTGCTAGAGTGCACGATGAAAATAGGCAGAAATCGCGGTTAATGCGTATTAATTATAGGCATAATTATAATATTAACCAGAAGAACATCGTTACTCTGGATAATAAATAGGTAATTTATTTGTAAGCCAATAACATTGGTATAAGATAAATATTATTTCGATTTGAAATATTTGCTTACACGAATGAATAACTTTTATTAATGGAGTATCTACAAAAAGTCTAGTAGCGATTGACTATTGAGCTAATCCATATAATATCAGTTTTATAATATCGTAATAAATTCATTATATTATAAATTATCCTCCAATAATAATACATGTGAACTCAGCATATAATTTTCGAATAAATTATTCATAAAAACTCTGCTTATAATAATAATAATTTTATAGTATGATTATCACAGTTTATTCAATATGCCTATCACAAATCCTTGGAATGACCTTGAAGCTATCACAATTATAGGCCTATTGCAAGCTCTTGCAGGACAAGATCTGCGATCATCATGTCTCGTCAAAGAACTATGATTTATTGATGATGAAAATAATATATTTTCCTTAGAATTTTCAATCTAAATTTAATTCAATATGACTAGAATAGGTATAATTTTTTAATATTAACAACAGCAGGCTTTTTGTAGGATAGGACCTGCAATAATATTTTTTTTATTGATCGTAGAACTCTGCTAGTCAATCATAATACTGTATAATCATCTTAAATAGATAATCATCTTAATTACATTAACATGAATATCACAGATATAGCCTACTTAATTTATCCCAAAGGCGTAAACTTCTCTCTCGGTAAGGTGTGCTCTTTGAATTTTTCTTGGTAACTTTAATGAGTTACGTATGGTAAAATCAATCTCGTGTACATTGATAGTGATTGATTCAAAACTAATATTGAGTCAGTAATATTTGAGATATTTATGATATTTTTCTAAACGAAAAATTCACTAAGAAAAAAGCTGATGGCTTTTCAACAGGATATTATTTATCATTAAAAATTATTCACAGTGAGCCCCCTCCTAAAGTCCATGTTCGCGGTTCGCCATTTTGTGAGAAATTTTGATTTGGATTAAGGGTCCTTTTTAACTAGTTTTCCATAAGGAACGGACTCACCGGTTTTAATTTAAGCATCGTCCCCAGACAGCAATCCTCCGGTAGAGCATTAGGTGGTAGTCTTCCGTCCGCCAGCCTTCTTTCACACGCGTATTCACTAAACCGTTTCAATCACTTCGATTCTCCGCACACCTTTACGATTGCGAGTTCCGAGAAGTCTAGGAGAAGAGTGACGAAAACACAGGCGGAGTTCCTTCTCAGTTGCCGGGAGAGAGTCCCGTTACTCTAGCAGATAACGCCGATATTTCCCCAAAGTTATGGAGGTGGGGGTAAGCACCCTCAATTGTAAAAGAGAGAACTCTCAATGTAAGAGGAATAGATAATGGACATGGAGGTAGAGATAATTTGAAGAACACCTTTCCGAGAGAGAGTAAACAATAATTATTAAAAATATAACTTGACATATATTGACAGCTATAATAAGGTACTGAAATGAATTTTTATTATAATTAATAAATGAACCGAAGAAATAGCAGGCTGGCATCTTATCTTATCGATATTGCTGCTCGCTACTATCAATTTGAGCTATGCCAGCCTGCTTATGAAATGTGAAGTCACAATATCTAGAGTATTGGAATTGTTCATATCATTTATTGCTGCAAAAACCTCTTCCACCTTGAAGTCTTCAAACGCAAAACAAACCTTTGGCTTAGGAACTTTGTTGATATAATAGTCATGCTTGAGATTACTCTCAGGAACTCTCAGGAATACTTCTACTAAGTTGTTCTACTTTGTCTAGAAAAAACCTGTTAATTTCATTTTCGGTCATGTTGCATTCATTTTCACCTGATTTACAATAAATTAACACTAATATTATTATTTATTATTATCCAAGCTGCTTTTGTCTTATTGTTACCATTTTTTATTATTGAATTGTTATAATTTAACTTGGCTTTTTTATATAGCAGAGCAATAATATTTTCTCAACTTAAGGTATTCTTGTTTCATCTCTTCACTAGGAGAATTTCTAAGTAAATAATACAGACTTTCACATTTACTCCTCAACTTGCGTAATTCAGAACTGTACCAGTTATTTTTACTCCTATTTACTTTTGCTTTTATTTTTTTACACAATGGGAAAGCCAAATTTACTGCCCACATGAATAGTTTTTGGAACTCACGAATCTGATCAATGACATCTGTCAATTCATACACAAACACAACAGATGTCTATTGAAGCACGATACATTACCTGAAGATTGAAGGACTGGTTATTTGACACCCATACACAAAAAAGGACCACGAGATGAGTGTAATAATTATAGAGGTATTACAATGTTGGCTACGATAAAGAGACTGTATGGATGCTTAGTGAGAAAGAGAATTGAGAGGGAAATTGTAATTGGTGAAGAACAGAGTGGATTCACTGCAGGATGCTCTTGCACAGACAATGTATGTTCTCATTGAAGCAGCTGATTGAAAAAAGACGACTGAATGATTTGGAAACGCATTTAATTGAATGAAAAAGACTAAGAAATTGTCAAAAACCATAGATGTATTGATACTTAGAAAGACCGGTTTCGGTTATTACTCCATTGTCAATCTCTGATGAACTAAAACTAAATACAAGAGCAGCAGAATTTATACTAGTAGGCAAGTACTGCTATTGGTCAAGGGCATGAACGCCTGCCATTGGCCCAGCTTGACAGTCTCCTCCACTCAACGGTGTGACAAAATGGCGGCTTAAGCAACAAAATCGTATACAGATGCCATCTGAACTTGCGATTATTTGTTATCAAATGTTCTGCAAAGTTGGATTCCCAATTTTGTTTATTCCAAACATATTCAGAGAAGTGGAATCATAACCTCATTTTGGGCTTTTAAAATAATATTATCTGAATTTGGGAGAGGAATAGTACAAGGAGTATCCTCTGTTTTCCTCTCCCATTCAGTGCTCTCTTGTGAACATTATTAATAAATGAAAAAAATCTCTTATGTGTTCTTTAATTCTACTTTTGAAATTTCTACCAGTTTGGAGCTTTGACACCCCACTTTCATCCCAAATATCAATTTTGTCTTTACTCCAGCTGAATAGACTATTTAAAAACGGTTTGGTCTTGAAAGCAACATGAAATCCATTCCTCTTCAATTCCCTACCTATCTTATCAGATACAAGGCCTGAATATGGAATTGTTATCCAAGTCTTTTCCTCACAGTTTGAGCCTACAAAGCTAGAATTGATTGAAATGTGTCTATCAATTTCACTCAATAATCTGTCCACCATATTCTCTTCTTACCCATTCGTGACAGCTATCTGTTGAATTTTAGTGATCTCGATATCAGAATCATGATTGCTCATAGGTATTGTTGTGCTCTACAGATAATAAATCTGTGGTTTTTTGCCAATTCCTTAGTCTTTTTCATTCAATATGAATAATTACCACAATTTCATCTTCTCAACCACACAAAAAGTGAAATTTAATTTTCATTGACTTACAGAAAGCTTTTGATTCAGTACCAATCCAACGACTCTTTGAAATTTTAAACAAGTCTAACATCAACAGGCATTACATTTGTGCAATAAAATAAATTTATAAGGACCAAACGCATGTAATAAAGATATCCAATAAAATATCTGCACCATTTGTCACAAATAAAGGCGTTCGTCAAGGTTGTTGTCTATCACCAACCCTTTTTATGTTGTACATGGATCACATGTTGATTGAGTGGAAACGAAAATGCCGATATATGGGAATTCCAATAAATGAGGATCACATTTACTCTCTGTTATTTGCTGATGACCAAGTCATAATGGCAGGAGATGAGCATGACATCACCTATATGTTTGATAAGCTCATGGCGGCATGTGAAGAAAATGGTATGCAGTTAAACTATAAAAAGACTAAATATCCAGTATCAGGTGGTGATGCAAACGATCTCTGTGGAGGTGGTCAAGTAATGAAGGAATGTGAAGAGTATAAGTATCTTGGCAGTCTTATATCCTCAGAGGGTAATTCAAGAAGAGAGATCACCAATAGAATTGAGCAGGCTAGGCATGCCACACAGAGACTAAACTCTATGATCTGGTCCAAAAGCATTAAAAGCACTACCAAAGTTAGAGTTTACAACTCCATTGTACAGAGCATTCTTATATACGGCTCAGAAACATGGGAAATGACAAAAAGGGACAGCCAGAGACTGAACGCAGTAGAAATGGATTTTCTTTGAATAAGTTGCCATGTATCTCGGATGGAACAGGTCAGGGATTCGGAGATCAGGGAAAGAGTCGGGAAGCAGAGTTCAACAGATGATGAGATAAAAAAGGAGGCAACTTGTATGGATGGGACACATGCTAAGAATGGATGATGAACGGTGGCCCAAAAGGATATTGAATTGGAAACCACCAGGAAGAAGGAAGAGGGGTAGACCACCTGAAACTTGGATGAAGCAAGTGAAGAACGACATGCGCGAGAGGAATTTGGCAGAGGGAGATTGGATGGATAGAGTGATATGGCATGTAGGATGCGCGAGAGACGGCTTGTGCTGTAAATTAAACTCCCTATATATATATATATACCTCCTTACTACCCTAAACAGAACTGTGGCGTCAAAAATAAATTTTCTTCTCAACTTTTCCCCCTATAACCTTTCCTTGACTGGACTAAAAGTTATATATAACTCAACACCGACACCAACACGTCAGGACATGAAATAATTCACTCTGATGGACAGTATGAGAGGAGGCTGTGGTTTTTAACTGCGCGAGGTGTACTGTTCACAGAGCTACTAGCTTAGAATTTCATATAATAACATTAATGCTCTAATGAATCTTTTTTTTTTTTTTAATTTTTGGACTTTAAATGTTGACCTTAAAGTTTCAGTGGAGAAAGCTATTGTACAAAATGTAATGTACTTTCTGAAATAAAGATACCTCAATAGCTCATTTTGAATAATCTCCCAATCATTAACGGCAGTGCTTGGCGGCATATCGGTGTGTAAACAACTAATGGCAGCTTTGGTTGTTGTATCGACAATAATTTGTTGTGAACAATGTGACATTATTTTTGGCGTCGCATATGCCCTGCTTGCAGCAGTCGGTAGAACAAAAGATTTTTGAATACTATTGATATTTTTACGCCTCCTGAAAGAGAAATACCACAAATTTCTTACCAGCTCTTCAACGAGCTCAAATAATTCTCTGCTTTCAACAGCTGCAAACGGTGACTACTTCATGAATTTACAGTTCTCATGACTGATGTGGTTGACTCCACAATTATAGATGCAGAAGAGGTAGATAGATATAAGAGTTCTGATTTTTGTACTAGACAATATGGTATCTGACAAAGGGGTCAGCAGTGTGAGATAATACCGGGTGGAATCAAAGGCAACACTCTATCAGAATACCTTATAAATACTATTAACTTATAGTGCTGCTGCAACTTGATACTATGACCTTTGGGTTCTTCCAAATCAGATGTGATAGTTCTGAATAATTTAAATAAATCTTGAGAACGTAATATTTCTGAAGATTTAATAATCAACACTGTATATCACAGATTTATCCAACTTATTCTGTGAAGAATAAGTGAAGGATCATGAATGAAGGGTACACCATTCAACAAATAAAAATATATAATATGCATGAAATATCAATGAGCAATAATAAATAATAGAATGATAAATAGAAAAATAATATGAGAAAATATATATATTCAAAAAATATCACAGATAGCTCACAAAAAGGTTTTACTTTGCTTATTAGCATCAATTGATAAATTTCGTGCTTCTTTAATCAGCATATATTCTGTCTATTTGTATAGCTCAGTTGTCGACTTGCTGTTGCTTGTTGAATAGAATTGATGAATCTCACTTCCATCAATATAAAAAATATTAAAATATCTCAGGGCTTGGGTTCGGCCTCTGGTGGAATTCAGATAAAATAATTTATCTTGTGATCATGAGCTTCATGAAAATTCTTATAAATAACTGATAAAAAAGATTAATAAGTGAGCAAATATAATAAATCAAATATTAATAAATATTTATTCTGTGTATACTTGAATATTTAATTCTCATAAATTGTTCTTATCAAGACTTTCCCTTAAGGTTTGAATATTCACACAAATTACAATATTAAGTTTGATTTTTAAATAAACCTTTGAAGAGCTAGCTTTATTAAATTGTGGTTGATTTGTAGCACTGAGGGCCCTCTTTAATAACTATTGAACTCACATGTAGATCTTTCACAATTATTGATGGCGGCCTGGATTCGTCTTGTATGTCCTAAGCCTTTTCTGGTGGGCTGCTGTCATCCTCTTTGGTGGGAATATCCAAATTTAACAACTCATGTCATTATGCAACATCACTGAGTTATATGAATTTTATTTTCAATTGAATAAACCAAAACTTAAACCTTTGAAAAATTATTTTATGTACAACAAGGGATTCAGTCTAATGCTCTCATATTGGTGGGTGTCCCTGGTGACCTCTGGCAAGCAAATCGGCTGTGGGTCTTTCCCTATTCTCTCTCAACGATACTTCCAACTTTTTAATTTGCATAAAATCTAAATATCCACTTCCATTGGCGGATTTTAAATACTCCGCGATGACGTAATTTAGTACTGTCAAATAGTTCATAACATAACAGCATATTTCTATCTGGTCTGGCCAGAGAATTTGAACTGTAGCGCCAAAATGCCAGACTGCAGTTCTGCCAATAGTAGGCTTGTGTTTGCGCCAGCGCAGACCGTCCTTCTGCTTTGGCCTTGTCGTCCTAGTTTTCAGTCTATCTTGTTTCGTCAGCCCGTCTTGTTGTGCAAGACCGAATTTGTATTTTGTCATGTAATTTCGATCGGAAATTTCTTGTAAATAATTGTTCGAGTGTCGTGTGTGTGAATTATGAGTATAACAGCGTAAATAGTGTTGAATTGAATAAATTTGAATCGGATTTGAATTTATAAAGATTCCAGTTTGAGCTTTGTTCGAAACACAGTGCATAGCCTGCAAGTTGAACGCGAAAAGACAGCCCGGAAGCCAGAACCTGTCTTATTCCCAGATTTCATCCCACCCTGAACCTGATCAAACCACCTAATAAAGGCTTTGAAGGGCAAGTAATCAAGATTGGATTAAATCTGGTGAGTTTTTGCTCTTTTTTTATTGTTCATTACTGTACAAATAACCTGGCTCAAATTGAAGAATAAATTTTGCCCCTTTTTTGTATTTGATTATTTGAATAGTAAATCACAGTCCTCTGGTAGCTCTAGCCTGAGCTTTGTTCAGAACATTTCTTGATCCTGCCAGGCCGGGATGAATTAAAATTTGTAATTTATTGATTAATTCACACACATTGGATTTAAGCAGTTTCGTATTTGTCCAATGTTGGCATGTTGAGAATGGTCTGATCTATGCTCAACTTAAGTTTGTTGTAGCCTTGTTCTGGAGCAAGGTTTCTTGTCAATTTGTATTTGTCTTAAATTAAATTTATTTCAGTTAAAATTGTAATTTCCTGAAACTAGGCGCATTGTGCTCTTTTTCTCAGGAATTTGTTTGTTTGTTGGAATTTGTATTGTCCATTTTTTTTTATACATGTTAGTGAAGGTTAATCACCAGCATGATTTTGTTTGTTCAATTCAACAAGTTATCGTTTGTTTGTGAGTTGTTGGAAGAACATTATCTAATCATATAGTTTTGTCTTCAGCTGTAACTTATCTTGTGAATTGATAATCAAAGTTTAACTTTAATAACTTACTAGTCGTGATTCTTCTTTTCATGTAGTTTTGAACTCATTCTTGTTTTATTGTCTGTTGTTTGTATTGTCGGGGCTGAATTGTTTTGTGTATGAGTTCAAGATGGAGGAAAAAATACAGAAACAAATCAGGGTGCATCACGCTAAACTGGAACAATTGTATGCCAGATTTCAAAGAATTTATGAACTGTCTAAAAATGTCTCTGATCCAAAAGTTGCTGAGCAATTTTCAATCTTGTATCCTCGGGTGTCTCAGACCATTTCGGATTATGAAAAGACAGAATTAGTGGTTAATGAGTTGGAACTTGAGTTGAATAAAGATCATGTTGTAGCATTCAACGACTCACACCTAGATCTGTTTCAGTATATTGAAGTAGCTGCTAACACTCTCAAACAGAAAGAGGCGACTGATGCTATTGCTCAATCTTCGGCAGCTACAGCAGCTAGTGCACAGCCGGTCGTGTCCGAGTCGGTACTGCCTAAAATCGACCTTCCGAAATTTGATGGGAACCAGACTCAATGGTCGGTGTTTTATGAACTATTTAAGGCATTGGTACATGACAACAAGAATTTGAACGATCAGCAGAAGGTCCAATATCTTGTAAGTAGACTTACTGGACAAGCAGCAAATATTTGTCGTCATTTGCCACCATTGGCTAACAATTATCAAATAATTTGGCAGGCATTATTGACCCGCTATTACGATCCACGGGCGCAAGTCAATGCCTATTTCAAACAAATTTTTGAATTTCGTCCAATAAAATCAGAATCAAAGGCAGGTTGTATTGTGATTTTGGATGGGTTTTGCAGTTCAATCAATGCAGTGAAGAGATTGCGACTCACTGATTTGTCAGACTCGATATTCCTCTATCATGGCTTGAGATTGCTGGATCCAAGTTCTCGTAGAAATTTTGAATCGGCCGTCCGTGACAAGGCTATGCCAACTTATACCGATTATGTCAAGTTCATTGAAAAGCAAATTAAGACTCTTCCTTCTGATGAGAACAGACTGAATCGTTTAATATGAGGCACAAAAAGGATAATAAATCAAAGGTGTTTGTGGTTTAATCTAATGATTCATCTAATGATGCATCTAGTAAAAATCCCAATTGTCTGAAGTGCTCAAAACTGGGTCATCAGTTAGTAGATTGTGCAAGTTTCTTGAAAATGACTCCTTGGGATCGTTATTGTTTGATTAAAGGAAAGTTTTGTTGTTTTCGTTGTCTTGATGTGGATCATTTGAGTAGAGATTGTCTTAGTAAAACTCAGTGTTCAATGTCGAGAATCTCATCATTCTTTATTGCACTTTTCCAGATCAAGTTCCAATGAAGGTGTTGCGTCCTCGTCGAACTCCAAGGCAGGTGACACATTACCTATTAGTTGTTGTTCTAGATCCAATGATGTAGAAAATTCGACCGTTGTGTTGTCGACCGTCACTGCACATGTTCGAGATTGTAATGATCAGCTTTGTGATGTTCGTTTCTTGGTTGACACCGGGAGTCAGTGTCATTCTGTTACAGCCAAATTGTGTCGGCGTTTGAGACTACCATTCCAGCCCATGAAAACCGTTGTTCGTGGATTCGGTGGTGGTACTAGTGAAGTTCGAGGTCGTACTTGTGTGTCGATTCAGTCGAAATTGGATCCTACCGTCAAGTTTTCAATGGATGCCGCAGTGGTAGATAAAATCATCGACAAGTTGCCTTCTTGTGAGATCGACAGATCCAAACTTCATCATCTTTAAAATCTCACTCTGGCTGACAATAAATTCTACCTTCCTAGTAGAATAGATGGCATCATTGGTGCGGAGTTAGTTCCTCACTTGCTACGTGGGAGTCCTAGTATAGGTGAATTGCACGAATTGATGACTGTTAATACTGTCTTTGGTCACATTCTGATTCTCACTTCAACAAAGAATGTGTCGAATTGTTCTACAGCCATCTGTAGTTCATTCGTTAGTAGTCCATCATTGGATAGTTTTGTGGAACGTTTTTGGGAGTTGGAATCGTGCCCTGCACCAAGCTGTCAACTGAAACCGGAAGAGTTGGAGTGTGAGGTAAATTTTCGGAAGTCTGTACATCATGTGAATTCTGGTCGTTTTGTTGTTGCCTTGTCATTTGCGGAGCCGCCCAGCAGCTTGGGAGATTCGTATGCTGTCGCCGAACGCAGACTGCTGACTTTGGAGAGACGACTAGAGCTTGACAGCTATACTCGTATTTCATATCATGAAATATTGATCGATTACCTACGTCAGGGTCACATGTCATTTGTAGCAGATCAGACAGACCGAGGTGGTTACCACATACCACATCACGCCATCGTGAAAGCAAGCAGCACTACCACGCCCATCCGAATTGTATTTGATGCTGGTTCCAGAATCTGGTTTGTCATTGAACCAGGTTCTTCATGCTGGTCCCAAATTGCAGACTGACATTTTTGTTTTGTTAGTTAATTTTCGTTTGTTCCCAATCGCACTAACTGCCGACATTAAACAAATGTATCGACAGATATTAGTGGAGGATTCCTGCCGTCGTTATCAGCATGTATTGTGGAGATTTTCGCCGGAGGATCCGATCGAAATTTATCAGCTCAATTGTGTTGTTTTTGGTGTTTCAAGCTCTCCATATTTGGCGCTTCGCACCGTCCACCAGCTTGTAGAGGACGATCGTTTTCCAGCAGCCAAGGCGAGAATACCAAGAGACATGTTCATGGACGACTTAGTCACATCTGTCGCCACAGAGTCAGAGGCCGCGGAGCTGTATCGTCAGTCCAAGCAGCTGTTTGAGGGAGGAGGTTTCTCGCTCACAAAGTGGACTTCAAATTCACCATCAATGTTGGAGAAATTCTCGGAGGAAGAGAAATCGTTTTTGTACAAGGATTTTGAAGCAGACAACTCCTTGGCTATCTTGGGATTGAATTGGCAACCTAGTACTGATCTGTTTCAGTTTTCAGTCAAGAGTGGTGAGGTCATCGCTACTAAGCGTTCTATTCTGTCAGTGATGGCTCGTATCTATGATCCACTTGGTCTCTTGTCACCGTTTACATTATTTCTAAAATGTCTTGTCCAGAAACTGTGGTAAATAGGAGTGGATTGGGACGAGAAGCCGCCTGAGTCTATATGCACTCTTTGGGAGGATTGTCAAAAAGAGTTGCCTCTATTGTTGAAATTTACTGTTCCACGTCACGTTGGTTTGTTTCAGGATTCTCACATCAGTTTGATTGGTTTTTGTGACGCATCATTGTCTGGTTATGGTGCAGTTATCTATGTGAAGTCGCAGAAGGAGAGCGAGGAGCCAAGAGTTGTATTATTGTGTTCAAAGTCCAAGGTAGCACCATCTAAAGTTGTTTCAATACCTCATTTGGAGTTGTGTGCGGCACTCTTGTTGGCAGAACTCATGAATTCAGTAGTCACTATTATTAGGGAACGTTGTCATGTGTCTCGTATTGTCGCACTCTCTGATTCTACAGTCACCTTGTGTTGGATTAATGCTCCATCCGCGAAATGGCAAACTTTTGTTGGTAATCGCGTTGCTATTATACAGGATTCTTGTATACAGGAGTGGATGCATGTTGCCGGAATTGAAAATCCCGCGGACTGTTTGTCTAGAGGTTTATCACCAGTTGAGCTTGTGAACTTTCTGTTGTGGCTCTCAGGTCCATCATGGATAGCAGAGGACGAATGCGATTGGCCCGTCCGAACTGAAATGGAAGAGATCGTGGATCCACCGGAGGCGAAAAAACCGTCAGTGTTGACAGTCACAAAATCTCCTGATTGCAACAGCAATGCAGTATATTCATTGATTGCTCGTTGTTCGGATTATGGTCGTCTTTTGAGAATTGTAATTCTTGTTCTCAAATTCTTACGAATCTTACCCCAATCAGAAGAATCAGATTTCGATGTTGCTGAGAGGTATCTATGTGAAGTGGTACAGAGGATACATTTTTCATCTGAATTTGTGCAATTAGAGAAGGGAGAGGATTGTTCTATGCGCCTACATCGCCTGTCTCCATTCATTGATAGTGGTGTGATTCGCGTCGGCGGTCGTTTGTCTCATGCTGGACTGGAATTTGAGACTTGTCATCAGATGATCTTACCAAAATCCGACGCTTTCGTATCGATGTTGATTGATTATCATCACAAGAAGAATTGTCATGCTGGACCTTCGTTATTGTTGTCCTTGATCAGACAGAAATTCTGGATACTGTCTGCTCGCTCTATTATTTGTATTTGTGTCTTTGAGTGTAATCGTTGTTTCCGTGTTCGACCTAGTAATAATGCAATTATTCCAAAAATGGGTGACCTGCCTGCTTGTCGAGTGTCAAATTGCAAACCATTTGAAAATTGTGGTGTGGATTACGCTGGTCCTCTGCGTATTACTATGACGAGACGTGTTTGAAAGCCTACATTTGTCTGTTTGTGTGTATGGCAACAAAGGCGGTACATATTGAGTTGGTATCGGATCTATCAACGCCCATGTTTTTAGCTGAGTTTCGTCGTTTTTTGTCACGTCGTGGACCCTGTCGTGTGATGTATTCCGATTGTGGTACTAATTTTGTAGGTGCCAAGGAACAGTTGCGAAAAATATCTCAACTTTTGAACTCGTCCGAGTTTCAAACCACATTGACTAGTCAACTCGCCGAACACAAAATTGATTGCAAATTCATTCCCCCTGGTTCACCGCATTTTGGAGGTCTTTGGGAGGCAAATGTCAAATCTGTAAAGTTGCATCTGTTCCGAGTAATTGGCAATCAACTTCTCACCTATGAGGAACTGAACACTGTATTGATGCAGATTGAAGGTGTCCTGAATTCCCGCCCACTGTGTGTACTGAGTGAGGATCCGTGTGAACCGCTGGCTTTAACCTCAGCGCACTTTTTGACTCTAACACCGTTGAAATCGTTTCCCATGCGGGACGTGGACAGTGTCCCTGTGAATCGTCTCACCAGGTATGAATTGATCAGTCAACCATACCAGGGGTATGGTCTGGCCAGAGAATTCGAACTGTAGCGCCAAAATGCCAGACTTGTTTGTATTTGATTATTTGAATAGTAAATTACAGTCCTCTGGTAGCTCTAGCCTGAGCTTTGTTCAGAACACTATCCTTAGATTGAATATTTTAGTCTTAAACTCTTATTTTATCTTAACTACATAATTTCGTACATTCTATTACAATTACAAATTTTTATAAAGACCACGTGAAGATTTTGAATTGAATAATTTTTAGAATCAAATACTGCATTATGATTGGTACATCCCTAGACTGTAACATGTATTACTGCGCTCAATGAAAATAAATCCCATTTCCTTTATCATTTCGTTTTGTTTTTTATTATTTTTGTTCATGCTCAATGATATAATAAATATCTTCGTGTTTTCTTAATCGTTTTTGGTGACATTTATTTGACATGCTCAGTTTACTAAACCCTCTTGTCCTAGTCTTAGCGAATGCTGCCTAGACGCAATTAATTTGCTGCAAGGTGTCTGGCTAATTTTCAAATATATGGCCCGACCGATTACTAAGGTCGCCGACAAGCTAATGTCAAAGAACCTAACCTCAAACATTATTATTATTATATCAAATAATTACAACAAGACTTTTATTTTCATTTGGCTGTTAGCAATCATAGCCTTGAGAGCCGTTATTATCTTATCTCTAGACAATTGATACCGTAACTGGTGATAACATTCTCCAGCTTCTTGCGCTGAGACCTACTAATTTCTTTCAATATACGTTTTTGGTAAACACCCAAAAAATATTGTTATAACAACTATGCTACTATCATCGGAAGCTTACCGAGTTGAAAGCACAGAGAAGTCTGGATAAAATAATATGCTACTTCGAGTTATCAATTGCATGCTTCATCGTTTGCACTTAATAATCCACTCAACAGCTGATTTATGATGAATAATTACTAAAGTCTGATTTTTATAATACAGTACTTCATATAAATTATTCTTACTAGATAAGATCCTACTGGGGAAATAATGTTTTGTTTTATCAACAACAGAGCAGTCTGTGAAGGCACAGTGGGTCAGATTGAGGTGGATGAGTCCAAATACTGTATACTCACATGCAACAATACAATCCGGTGAGAGTGATTGGAGAAGATAAGCATGCACTCCATTCAATTTCAAAATCAACACAGAAACAAGTTTCCACAAAGCTGTTTGCTGATTGAATCAACAATTGATTGTTTTCTGATTGCTTTGTAGCAGTGAAAATGATAAATTGTGCCGTGTATCGCATTGCTGTTACAAAACACGAGATACGCTATATGCAAAATTCAACTCATGGATAACAGTAACTGAAAATTACTGAAAGATCAACAATGAATGAGCATTATATTCGTGTAGGCCGAATTCATAAAAAGTACAACGTGTTTTACTATGCAAGAATAGATCAATTCTTATCATAGTTCAATAATCCCTCATCATCAATATTCAACTAAGAGGTTATAATTGGAGCAAAGATAAATGTCAAGTTGAATTAGATTTGGATAAAATACATTGAATCACGAGTTCAACAACACTTGAGAAACTGAAGTACTAGAATATTAATGACCATAAGTCATCAATTTTTCAACTGAGCTCACACGAAGAGTTTGAGATTCATTCTCACAATATTCATTGTGTCGTCCAAGCTAACTATAATATTGTATCTTTCTCATTTATTTGCTGGTATGTTTCTAGTTTGATCTAGTGAATCCGGGTGATTGTTTTATTCAAATTATGAAATGAAAAACTATTTTCAATGAAAAATCATTTTCTATGAAAGCTCATTTCTCTATCACAGGGTTCAACAATAAAAGATCTAGTCATCCAACATCACAAGATGTTTTAACGGCGAAAAGATGATTCAACTCGGAGTAGTTTTGAGTTCAAAAGTTATCCTATTTCAAGCATTTGGAGTTGGTTTGTTGATATATCCAATAAAAGTGTTGCTCTTATACATTCTGATGGATGGAAGGGCTTGAGGAGCGAATAATATTGAAACTGTGGTAGAGTTCAGCTACTTGTGTTGAGAGCCTGAGTTTGAGGTCTTATAAATTATTAGGGTCAACAACCGTAAGATCCTAAATCCACTCAATTTCCGTATATGAATTGCCATTCTCGACAGAATACATATTAAACGATGATTAATTGCTTGATTAGAGCTCATGATAGCTTTAAATCAGGATCAAATACGCAGAGACCTTAACTCTGAATGGTAATTGGAATGTACCTACAGCGCCGAATACCAAATAGCAGGAAACGCTATGAAATATCAAGCTACCATCATTATTGCTTACAGACACGATATTTGAAAGATGGAAGAGAGGATTCTTGTTGCATGAGGGAATATTGAACTGAGGAAAGCCTCAACAAACAGAGAATCTTCCACCATCATCCACTTCTACCCTGTCATTTATTTATTCCCTTTCTCATCAATTCTAATAGTACTCCTATTCCTCTCCGTTATCTTTCCTCTTCTCCACTCTTTTATTCCGTACAATCTAGAAAGCTTGTACACGGAATTCATCTTTAGTATAATCTATTCATCTTTAGTACAATTTATCTTTGAAGTTAAGTTTTTTATAATTCATCTTTCTCCACAATCACATCTTCAACATCTCAGAAAAACAGTATTTTCGCCTCCAAAGTACCCTTCTATAAGCTACTGCATTTCTCTTTTTTTGTAATTTTTTTCATGTCTTTACTTGTTATTAAATTTAACAAATTTTAAAGGGGACAATCATAATTCTTTGAAATTTGGAAGTACAAATTCGGTTGCATATTGGGAGAGAGAAGTTTTGGAAAGTCTACTTATATTCCTGACTATGCATTTCCATTGAAATATGGGTACATTATAATCATAAAAGTAGGCTCATAATGAAAATACGTTCCAAAATGTTTTTGGATAGGTAAAATCCAAAAAGTTGCTCAAAGAATGCATTGCTTTCCGCTGTAGAATCCTACAAGAATGATATGAATTGTGTTGAAGTATATTAAAGTTCAGAAGGCGTGTAAGTTCAATTTTGGCAAATATGATCACAGTAGAAGTGAAAACTGGGCAAGATTGATTGATGTGTCAAAATCAGGAACTGAAAATCACATCTTTAAAAACGTGAATGATGGATTTCGGACCAGGCAGATTGAGATAATTCAAATCTCAATCTACCACTAAACAGAGTAAGATAAATTATTAGTAACAAGAAAACTGGAGAATATGATTAGATAAACTTGTGTTTCAGAAATTCGAATATACTTTCACGTTTCATGACGAGCGATGAAGTGGAAAACAGCAAGCAGTTGCTTGAAATATATTTTATTTTTTAAGAAGACCCTGCAGAGTTCCGAATATCCTTTGAAAGGGTCTGCTTTTCTCTCTCTTCTTCTCCATATTTCTATGCTCATTATAAAAGCTATTATAATTTTATATAGAATCGAGAAAGTGGATTATTCATATCAGGTGGATTTTTTTGTATAGAGCTGGCAGTCTTTATTTGAACAGGAACGAACTAGTGAATGAATTTTTTCCATGCTAAGGACGGAAACATCTCTCATCTTAAAAATTATAACCTTACAGTAGGATAATTGCAAAAGTTCGTGAAAATCTTCACACTGATACCATCTCTCAATTGAAGTCACAGATGGATTGAGTACTACTACACTGGTACAAAATCTTCTTTGAAAATTTCTTTTTTATACTGTAGTTACTGCAAGGAATATTATCTTCGTGAATAAACTGGAAATGCTTTACTATCTTGAATGATTTTGTATAGTGTGATTCATCAAGAAAGTACATAGATAATTGAAGAAATGTCTCTGAAGACACTTTTTCAAGATGCACTCAACACATTAATAGTATTCAAAGCAAACCTGCACTGAAGTAAACTTATTCTATGAGGTTTTTCTTTTACATATCTAAAGTTCACGGTTATAAGTAAAAAGAATAATTTATATTTATTTTCGCTCCCATCTATCTTATTTTTATATATCCTTATATTAGGAATTTTATTCTTACTGAGAAATCTGGAAGGGGCTCTTTCATGGCAGTGGAAATTATAACTCCATGGGGAGAAATCTATTCAATTTTCTTTACTCTTGGTATTCATCACATGGTTGTATACAAGTTTCAATCAGTCAAGATTCTGAAAGATTACTCGTGATCTCGAATATTTACTTGAGTGATGAATAAGAAACCTATCATTTCATCTCCAACTGCACACATACAGTTTTCTATAAATATAATGATAAAATATTTCGGTTGCCCAGCTAGTGGATTGGTGGACAAAAATCAACAGTGAAGTGAATATACAGACATAGAATTCCTGGGGGTCATAATCCCTGTGCTATTCAGCAGAAATTTTCTGGAATCTTGACTTTCCGTAGTGGGCTCTTAGGAAGAGATGGAAGTTATATGTATACTCAGTCACACAGTGCTGAGGAGAATAATATCAATGGAAAGTCCGAGAATGTTTAGCTAGTGCTGCCAGGCAAAAACTCCTGTGGGAAAATGTGAGCTGCTGGAGCTCATCAACGCTGTTAGAGGAATTCTTCAATTTCCTCTCACCAGCTAACCTGTTCGCGGCTATTGTGGCCACATTGTTGTGTAGCTCGAGATACTTTTCTCTTATGAAAATGCGATCTTTATAAGAATTCTCTGTCATCATACCCCCATACATTCTTCATATTTCACGGCTGCCTTGGACTATTACTGGAGATAACTTAAATCTGCGATTCAAAACTTAATTTTCACTTCCAGTTAACTCCGATAGCTCATATTCTCGTATTTCTCATGATTAAAGATGAACCCCACATTTTATTTGCTTTCTGAATTAACGCCTACAATCACTTTAACTGATGTACTCTGAGCACAAACTTCTATAAATATTCTTCTAAGCTGAGTACACACTTATAAGCTGCGTACTGCACCACATACACGCGCATTTCACTTTTCATTAGTAGTAGAAGTACATACTATTAGGCTTTACCTTAGCCTACTGTTTCTGTGCAAATACAGATATAATCAACTGATGAAAAGTGAAAAGCGCGTAGATTTAGAGGAGGCTTAAGGAGGTAGCTTATTTTTGTGAATGAGTGATAATGAGAAAATATTTTGGGTTTTTTCTTTTCTGAATATTGTATTGTTTGCTCTATTCAATAGATAAATAATAATTGAATAATTAATAATTAGATAAATAATTTGAATATTTTATAGGTAATAATAATATGTTCTATTAATGATTTCCTGTAACACAAACAACCTGCAAGCTTTTCTCCTGATTATTTTTGCAATTCTTCCGTAAGTCTAAGAACAATATTTATATACTTTGAAGATATTCTCAAAGAGATTGATTGATTGATTGATTGATTATATGCCTTTATTAGGGCGGAGTTAGGACTCCTGGTCCAACTCTATTGTCGATTCAGGGTCAACTCTATTGTTCATCTTTTGACAAATTTGCTTTGGTGATAGCCTTGATACTACGTGATATTAACTCCTTCAAGTATACCGGAATCGGAAAGCAACACTTGAGTTCCTCCCACTTCATGTTCCTTCGAGAATTGGAGAATCTCCGTTGCATACTAATTAGGCAAGCAAATGCAAAAATCGAGTTTGATAACAAAATAACGAGGTATCGGGTAAATTTGGAGGGTGGTGCAAAAACTTACTCGATCAAAGACACGTCATTTCACCCAGTTTCATCAATGAAAATGACATATTTTCTATCATTATTATATCAGTGACTATTAGTCGTCATTAATTGAATTGAATTGAATGGAAGAATACATAGCCTACATACTAACGTGAATCAGAATATAACAATTACAACATAATAGTTGATTACTCTGTGATACATCATAATTATTACAACATATAATCAATTAAATTTCTGGCACTGCTAGCATTAGCATTGGCATTGTGTGTTAGCAGTGAGTTGCAGTTGAAGTAACCTGCTCCAGTTCTGGTTCATTACAAAGTACATTCGAATTCAAACTTGATAATGCTAAAGGAAAATGGAAAGTTATACCCATCGTACAAAATTGAATAGGATAAAACACAACTCAAGAATACTACATGATGTATGATAAAAGTGGAAATAGGCTACAACCACTGTTATGACTCGAGGCTTCTATGACCCTGATAGTTTCATACAGCGAAAGAAAGTTATAATCATTATCAAGTTCTAAAAGATGGCGTGAGACGATTTCATACGCATTTCCAGGACACAAACCAGAAAAACCTATTGCTCACCGTTTTTGATATGAAAGTTTGTTGGATATAAAGTTATATTCTCTTATACCACTAGATTGAAGAATACAATACAGCTTAATCCAAAATTCCACTTTTTTATGTTAATTGGGTGAATTTTTGTTTATGTGAATCTTTTTGGAATTTCATTTATAATGTAGCTGCAATAGTATGTGAATTAATGCCTGCATATGGTTAGCTTGATGAGTTCTGGGTTGAATCTATTATTGTTAGAACGTTTATTATAGAACTTGGTTCATTTGCATTTAAGTAGAGTAAACGTTTTCAATATATTTCTCTTCATGGTTGGGACCTTTAATTCAAGGAGAATTGCCCTTCTTGAATACAGTCTAGGCCTTCCTGATGCTGCTCCCAAAATATGTTTTTGTGGAATGAATAATATACTTAAGTGTGTATCATATTGAGCTCCCGGAATTCAATAATGTATTGAAATAGTGAGTGAACATTGTAACGTTTTGACTTTCGGAGGGATAAATAAAAATTCCTATTTAAAGAAATTTATAGGTCTAAGTGGAATATTAGGCTAATATCGCCAAAGATGATAATGTTTAAAGATTAGATAATATCAGGCATCATGGCTAAATTTACAACGGCCGAATAGAAATGAAAATAATTTTTGCTACCTATATAATATTATATAAAATATTGAAAATTTGAGGTTAGGCATAAAATATCTATTGATCGGCGACCTGATGATCGACTGAGTCGCATAACGTAGAATCTAGCCAAACACCTTGGCAGGAACTTATTGTAACGAAATAGTATGCAACTTGAGGAACCAAAAGATCAACGTGGCTAATTTTTGTAATATGAGAATCAATCTATAACCTTTAAAAAAATACTTTGCATGTAAAAACGTATTAAAAAACCCAGACAAAAATAATTTAATGTATTAAGGAAGTAGGAGGTTCCTAGGCGCATGTATACCATAATAATTTGCATGCACCAATCAAATGGTAGCAATTGATAGGCGATAATAGTGAGCCGATTCGAATATATTTGTATATATTTCTATAAATGTTAAGAATTTATGAATTATTATTGTACAGTTTATGTTTTGGATATGGCCCGAAGGCAGATCAAAGATGTAACATGGGTAATAATTTAATAGATTGGCACGAACTATTTGAGCCATGAATGGCGGAGGAACAGATTATTTAAATTTTATGTAAATTTGGAAATCGGAAATGAAAAATTATGAATTAGAAAAGAGAACTTCCCCACTTGCCTGCCAACCACCACCATGAGATGTCACCAAAAATTATAGAGCGCAATATCTTACTGTACCTTTTAATAACTTAAAGTTAAATCGAATTACTAAATTTTCCCATAAGACTTTGTGATGCTATTGTAAAGCAAAAGTCATTTAAATATTTTCAATCCCTTGGAAGAGACGACTTCGGCCACAAATAATCCAGGACCACCAGGAGTTTGGATCGCCATCAGCAGCTCATAGAAAATCCAGCACGTGAGTGAATAATATTTGAAATAGTGATAGGGCGCCCTCAGTGCTTCGAAATGAAATAAGAAATCAAAGCTTGCTCGTCGAAAGGGTTTTATAAATTAGGAAATTGGTAAAAATACTTGCGCAAGTTTAAAGATTGTATAAGAGGTATTTTATTGGATAGTAACGAGTCAATTCATATATCAAAAGATACACCAATCAAAAGAATACTGAGTTCTAGGCTGATAATACAAATGTTCATATGATCATTAATTTTTATAATATAATTTGCGATAAGATAATGTAGTTCTGATTCACTAGATGAATTGATCTATCTATTTCCGTCAGGTGCCGAATCTCGCACCCTGAGATATATATATATTTATTATAAAGAAATCTATTGGAAACCATAGGAATTAATATATATTTGGATTATTGATTTGTCAATTTATCATGCTCTGATTTGAGAAGTTTATATTTGAAATAGAATTATCCAAGTCCACAAGCATCAGCAAGTTGATGTCGAAGCTACATGCAGATAAATGCATATGATCATGAAATGAAAGCACATGGTAGCGTTTCGTGCTATAGAACTTAAAAAATAGTATTAACCTGTGATATTTTATTGATTTCGTTTCTTGTTATATTATATATTTTTTGTCGCTCTATATATTTTTGCTCTGGTTTACTTTGGAGATATTTGTTAATATATGTATCAAATTTTTTATGGTGTACTATTCATTTTATTCCTCAATACTATAGGATATAAGTTTTATATATATATATATTTTATAAATTATCAGTATTATTGTGAAAGCTCATGTCTGGGCCTATGAAGATTTTAGTGAGATTATATCCTAGTAAAACCACGACCAGATTTTATAATTATTAAAATAACTCTCATGCTCTACCGATTGACGCCAAGCAAGAGGCTAAGCGTACTCCACCAAAAGTAACGTGACAACATATGCAAAGTAAATTTTTCACATAATGTCATTATAAGGTTCCATCACAGCAATGTTCAAGGAGGTAAGGTTGTAGTAAGATGTGAGGTGATTTCAATACTTGCTATTTTGGAAGCTTACCTTTCAAATAGGTGCTGGATCATTCTACATGATTTTGAATGTTTCAAAATGAAGTTCAATATTATTCCATAGCAATGACGGCACATTACAGTTGAAGGAGTAACAGCCTTTCCAAAGTATTCCAATTAAATTCCTGTTACATGAAATTTCCTGTTTATAATCAAACTTTGGAGTTGAAGATAATTTTGAACTTATGGAATTGTGATCACCTTGATCGCAATCAAACTTCCAAGGTTGATAATGCTTGGAGTGGAGTAAATGGTCCATCATTTCTCAGAAATAATAAGATACTCAGATCATCATTTCTTTCAAATAAATACATTCATATTGTTTGTTCAGGACTCCATTCAAGGACTTGAGAATTTTAACAAGCAAACGTTTGAGAAGATGCCACATCAAGTTTGATTTTTGAGAAGATGCTCTCTAGAATCTATATTGAAGCAAATTCTCCAGTGATTATCCAAGTTGAGACCCTCCAAAAAGCATGAAGTAACAACTTTCAATTCCGAACTTTCAGAGAAGTTTGTAAATTACATCACGATTCTCAAAACTTGTAAGGATAGAGCTTATACTCGATGGATGGAGATTTATATTGGCTTCAAATCTGTAGAACTTTCATTCAAACAAGATGATTTCTTGTGACTTTTTGGTAACATTCAATAAAATGGTATGATTGATAGAAGTTTTTGGAAATAAAAAAATATTGATATCAACTGAATTCATTCTCAGCCGAAGCTTTTTCCATCATCCTCTCAAGTAAGGTCTTTAAAACTGGGAGGAGGACTGCAAAATTGATTATATGTTTATGACTGTAGACGATTACTTTTGCCATCTGCAAGAGGAACAACAAAACAACGACATGTTTCAAGTAAACGATATTCAACAGCTGTATGGATATATTTTCCACTACAATTACAAATTCCCATGCGAATTGAAACATGGCTTAGTTTCTTCCAGAGAGCATAATATATGGAAACATGAGAATTACAAAACTTGTAATCTACTCTATCGATTGTTATCTCTATGCTATTGTTCCTTTTGCTAATCCTCGGGGTACAAGATATAGTGACAAGCTTATAGAAATGACGTTATGAAACCTCTTATTGATCGAATACGATTGAATTTTTCAAAACGATACTTTTATTCATTCTGAATTCACACATTGACGTGGAATTTAAATCATAGAGTAATATAACACATTGGCCAGCAAGAAAGTGATAAGATCGAAATGTACTCCAAAATCGAAACATATTTTTAATTTCCGAATCGTAGGTGCTCTTGATATTTACGACCACCGACCGATCCACTCAAATTGATTCTCCACTTGCTATAAATATCACAATATTTACTTTCTCCACGAAATCGTCTCTGCCGGCTGTTACGATAACGCTCTATATTTTCGATATTGAAGGACTTAGTAATCTTGAGAGGTGAACTCTCGTTCAAGCACGTCGGTATTTTTCATAAGATTTCACAAGTATTCAACTTCAAGATATCACAGGAATTTTAAAATCGTCGAATTGTGCCTCAGATTTTGTTCACCCATCCTTTGCCTTTTGTGAGGTGATTTGAAGTTAATATCTCAAATTTAAATTTCGACGATTTGACCACCAATGAACATCAATCTACAAAATCGTTCAACAATCATGATTTTCAACCACACATTCCACTTTACACCCAATTTTTTGTTGAAGTGAATCATGAAATAAAACAATTTTGCGTGCTTGATCATAATAGAGCGACTCAATTATGTTTGGTTCCTAGATTTTCCAGATGAGAAGAGAAAAACTTATCTAATAAAAATTGGATGAGTTGAAAAAAATATATCAATTTATTATTGTTCAGCATGTGTTCAACGCTCTCTCCTTGTAGGTGAGGATGAAATGAGATTTTTTGATGAAATTACAAATTCATCTATTCAATTACTTATAATTCCAAACACTTTTTTGTCCATGATATTCGATTAGTAAAATAATGAATACTAAAATATTGCAATTCTTTAACCACGAAAAACAACTGGATTCGTCTTCCCAGCTACTGCATTCGCGTGATTAAATAAAATAGCACTTTTAATTTCTTCTCAATTACCAGTGAGAAGCGTCTAGAGATCAGCGCTCATTACTGGCTCCTCTCTCTCATCTAATAGTACATGTGAGGATTCCAAAAACTCTGAAGTGTAATTTGTGTAAAAAAACAGATTATCTCAACCAACGGCATTCCTTCAACGACTTCGGGTAAATGGAAAGTCCATGAAACGAAATTGTTTGTCGAGAACAGTATTTTAGTTGTGAAAGCAGGATTGAACCAGCTAAAAATGATAGAGATTACGGTAGAGCTTACTTCTGCACGGGAAAATAATAAGTAATTACCACTGAAAAGTCTCATTAATATGATGAAGTGACATGCGTTGGTTGGGAATGTTCAGTAGGGTAATTGAAAAGTTATTTCAAGTGTTAATTGATGAGCGGCTATGGATATTATGTAGAGAGTGGGATTCAACTAGTTATATCAGGTGAATAGAGTGCTTTCCCAGATGTATCGATAAAGGACGATCGATGAGCATATCATCTTTCTATTGTGAAGAGAAGGTTAATTGGAGTTTTTGATTGATATTATCCTCACTAGGTGTGACTAGTCTAGTGATTTCATCCCACAAACATTGATGTGAGGAATGAATGAAATTCATCGCATCGGATATGGCTGGAAAGAGCCGGCTTTTCTCCAATTTCACCTTCCAAGGAAAAAAATAGGCAGCAATTCAAATGACTTTCATTCAATCCATGGTCTAACTCCAGTTTCCCAACTGCGCTAATCAGGCCAGTCAACAACGATGAAAAACCTTCATAACTATAAATTGATGAGAAGCTACCGAATGACATGTAAATTTGTGTTGGAGTTGCATCGACAATGTTCAAAATTGATTTATATGCTCAACATCGATGTACACCTCTGGGAAAATGTGCGTATTGATAGTTGATATGCGTAAACATGCCTCTATTGATTCACTCATTAACATAATTAGAAGTGATTTATGAGGTATTTGTTGGAGAGAACATAACCTCATATCTAAGCTACGTCACGATGACCACATAATAAATATTCTGCCACGTTTAGATTTAAGCTCGTATCTCTAAGTTAGAAATACAGAATCTTATCAATTCTTATCTATTCATCTTATGAATTGATCTATTAACTTATATAAGTTGTGAATTTATACCTTCCTTCCAACAGACTGTTTTGAGATTATTATTATTATTAGCGTATGGCTTTTAATGGTGGGGAGACCCAAGGGTAGTTCCACCTCGCCGTATATAGTCCAAAGTTTCCTAATGGGAAACCGGACACTAAGGTTATAGTAAGCACATCACTTCAAATTTACACTTTTCACTTCGAAATTAAGTTTGTTTTGAGAAATAATCTCAATTATTATCGTAGGACCATCGAATAATATTTCAACTATATAAGGTTATATTGAAAATGAGAAAACAATATCTTGGATTCATAGAACTCCAATAAATTGTTACTTTGCATTTGCACGGTTCTCAGTTTGCTAGTATTTTCTCAACAGAAATGAACTTTCGAGATAATTTCACTTACAAGATCATAGCCTGATTATGCTCTGATCGGGATCACATTTCTTGCCAAGTTCAAGAAGCTACCAGTTAGGAACAAAATTATACAGGATCCAGTTCTTTCAGCAGAACGTTTCATTATGGAGTCCCCAACTATATTACGTTCTTGCCCATAAATTTGTGACCAACCACGCTCTAACTATCTAATGTCCGGTGCAAGCGTAGAGCTCTATAAATCTAAATTTGGACTCGGAACACACTGAACGATTATTGCGAGCTCGGATTTTCAGAGTCTGGTTTGAAATTACCTACGACTTGTGGAGTATAATATAGGTTTGTGGAGTGTATTTTCTTGGAAGATATATCTCAAGTCAAACTCGCTGATTTTAATGATTCATTTTTGTATGAAGTTGGAGCTGGTACAATGTTATGAAGAGCTACATTAAGAACAAGTTTTTCAATATTTTTCTCTATTGTTATTTTCTTATTAACACTTTGTAGTGTTACCAAATGAATCTGTTATATTATAATAGTAAGATCTAAGACTTTGTTGAAGAATGGATTTCCATATTAATTTGAACACAAGAACGATTTTTTTCATTTTCGTTATCGAAGATTACTTTACTACCGAAGATAACGACTATTCGTCGTTGTATAAACTTATGAGTAGTCCATAGTCTACGTCTACAGAAACAGCTTTTCCTACTCGTTTTTGTTACTATATATTATGAGTGGACCACTTTCCTATGATTTCCAAATAGAATAATTTCAAAAATGACTTTCAAAAATACTCCCATATTGAAAACTCATTGATTTGGTAATGAAGTTTCATGTAGGATATCCTTTAGAATGAAATTGTTTTCGTATTCTTGAAATTTCATATTCACATCGAATATGGAAAAAGAGTTTCTTCATATATGAAGAATCCATCAACTTTGACAACTTCTATGGGTCACAATATTATTGCATAAGTGAAGTCCAATTCTGTAGTAAGGTCAATGTGACCAATGCATTGAACATTCCAACATCAATTGTGTTTTGCCATGTTATTGATGTGGACGATTTTTTACTGGCGAGTGCGAATGCATCAATCTCAATTTCCAGGTTCATCGGTTTCTCCATGATCTAAGTGATTGCATGATTGAATAATAAATTTCCGTTTCCAAATTCAATATGAACAGTTTTCTTGCAACACTTAACATATTATCTCAGATCACTTAGTGCTTGTTATCGCTCTTCCTCTTCAATCTGAACTACATTAGACTTCATAAAGCTCGATCAATGGATTTTGTAGTGAATGTTGCTTTCAAAACATTCTTGCATTATCAATGCAGATTGGATGCGAAAGAATAATTTTGAATGAGGAATGTGGCATTCGTATTTACTCTACAGTATTCCTCGTGTATTACAAGTTTCATACTATTAAACTTTGGTGGTTATAGTGTGTAAGTTTCTATACCACATTCTAAAACAAGGAGCAGCATTTGTGAAACTGAAAGTGTCAAACATTCATCACAATAATTATTGTTTCCTTTGGTCTGAGCGATAATAATATTACTTTGTCAGACAGTCTAATCCTCCCTCACCAGTGACAAGTTTGTATGCAAGTCAGTTATGCTATTAAATTATATTGTGAATGGAAAATGTGACATTATTTCGTTTGAATGACATACCCTAGTGAATTTCATAAGGTTTTCACAGCTTGATGAACTTTACCGGATTATCTGAAAGCTTATTGCTAGAAACAACTGTTGCTTTAATTTGGTCTGGAATAGAAATTTCTCGTCTTTGCGTGACAAGACTGCTTTATTTAATTATCGTCGTTGAGTGAAATCGTTGAGCAGGGAACGCTTGGCGACCTTCAATATTTAACATATAGACTATAATACACTGTCAAGGAATGTGACTTTGATCTTAGAAAATTTCAGGAAATAACTCGCTCAAGCTTTTCAAAAATAGCCTTATTTTAGAAAATATATTTATAACATTGAGTTGAATGAGTAACAGCAGGCAGGATTTTGTGGTGGGTCAAGTCCTCTGACCCTATGATTGAGGCATATTTCTGTAAAATTGTGGCTAATATTATGATTACCATCTGTGACATTCCAAAGCTCGAGACTGATTTCCACAAAATTAATTCAATCAACACTTATGTAGTTTTTTTCAACATTATCATGGCGTTATACCGTTATCTTAAGACCATATTCGTACTTATCTGGTCACAAGACTATAAAATCTCATTGTCCGAACGCGTAATGATTTCTGAGATATTTTTATTCATAACATTATTCTATAATACATAGAATAAACTGACTGCATAAGAATCAAATTTAATCCATTATACTACCTATATCAAATTATGAAATTTGAAATAAATATCGGAATATTTGGAATATCATTCCAAATTGATTTTTATTGAATGCTATTTTGAACTATATAATTTGAAACAGTATTAAATTCCGGCTATATTTGGATCAGGCGACAAGGTTCCGCCATTGAATCGAATGGAGTTCAAGTAAGGCTGAAAACCATTATATTGATAATCTGATAGAATTTGCAATAATATCCTCAGACGGGAAACTTATGTGTACTCTGGTAAGCTCTAACTTTATGAAGCCCTCCCATCAAGTGATCTGAACGTAAATTCTGTGAAAAACCAATAAACACTCTGCATGGGTGCTTTATGCTATGACCAATCAGCTCGAAATAAACTACTAGAACGATTAATTCCTGATAGGATGTATTCTAGAAATACTGTTGAGATTTACTCATTATTTTGATCCATATATTAAACAAATTAATCATCTCTCCCGAACTAGTCAGCTCTACTGCAATTAATGTTGAGTTGAAAATAAATCAATTATTGAGAGATGATTCAGAAATAATTAGATGAGAAATAGTTCTTCATTGTTTCCTTACAAACAGAAACCAATATTGATATTGCATTCGTTGTAGCCAATCATTGATATTACTCTTGAAAGTGAGAGTAGCTAGCTAGCATCACTCCTAATTCAGAATTATTTGGAAACTCCCAGTCCTCATCCCATTCGTTTGATGTTCCACGATGCTCCAAAAATGGAAAAGATGTTGTTGATTTTATGAGAAATATCTTAGAAGATTCGTTTAGAAACTTCAAAATAATATCAATATTTTCATTAATCTTCGATTAGATTCTGCTGATATCGACTCCATAATACAATTTCAAACCTTCATCTCTATGAAAAAATAGTTCAAAAACACTTGAATAAGCTATCACTTTATGATTTCAAATACGAGTGGAAGTGATGGCAAAACTCCAATCAAAGCAGGCTCTATCAAAGATAAGTCAAGTTTTCAAACGAATCAGTTGATTAAGCTTGGAATCAGGGACATCCTTCAGATGGAAACGCAGGGTTTATTTGTGATTTCCCATTCCATAGAAGATGTCAATTTGATAAAAAAAATTGAAAGCCAAAAATCAATTCAATGACTCGAATCTTCCCAAATTTTAAGAGTGGGTCAAAGACTTTTAAAATTCAATAAGGAGAAGTTATTTGGAGATTCAGTGAAAAATGAAAATTTGCAAATGAGAAGGGCTTTTTGAATCTAGGATTGAACTTTTAAATATTTTTTTTCATCAGAGGATATATAAGGAGACTCACCTTTTGTGAGAAGTTGATCTATCATTTCCTATGAGCAGTCCTGATAAACTTGAAAGCTTAATTTTGTGAAAGAGATGGAGTGATGAGCGAGTTTGATATTTCCTAGTAACAACATTTCTCTTGAAGTTATAAGTTTCAAGATGGTCTTTAACCCTCCACATCAGTAGTTTGCCAATGTCCTATGTTATTGACCCATGCCTAGATCTGGGAACGGTTTTGAATTTTCAAACTAATGATTAGCGGAACTGGTATCAATGAGTCACCTATTATGATGGGAGTGACGCTTTATAGACGTTTGTCACTTGAAGATTTTATGTCATGTACTGTGCTAACCATTTTAAAATTTCTGAATTTCTTTCATATTTTTGTCAGAATCGATGCCCAACTATGGAGTTCATGCTGAATATTGCTTGTTTATCATCTTCGGAGTTCGAAAATGTACATTACTATAATACGATCTTTAACTCTTGAAAACGGATGAAAAATTATTAGAACGGAATTATTGATTTTCAGAGAAATCAAAGAATTTGAACCGCTACTAGGTGGAGAGAAGAACTATAGATGTACTTTTATTTTATAAAATGAGATAGTAAGTGAAAGTGCAGTCTTTTTATTGATAGAACCACACAGTTAATTGGAACAATATTGCAACTTATCTACTTTATGGCGTAGAGCAACCGAAAAAAGTCATATAACAGTAATTTTATTTATTCAAGTGGCTTAACAGATATTATAGTGCCACAATAGAACAATACATAAGTAGTGAAATAGTGTAAATATTTTTTGTACTTGCCTTCAGAACTTTTGAGTTGTATCACATTTATTTTAATCGATTACTGTGCGAATTTCATTTTTCAAAGTTTCATTGTTCACACCTAATTATGTACAAGAGATCAGTTACTTCTCTCGCAGATACAATGAAAAGACTTAAATACAATAGTATTCCTTGTGAGAATGCAATCACAACAAATTTTAACTCTTCAACCAGCTGTTTAAAGACTGATTTTCAATTTATGTCCGAGTAGAAACTGTCTAGTTTGTGGTTTTATAGTAACGAACATCTTCACATTGTAATAGATTGCTGCGGCTGATGAAGATACATGAAAATAATGGTGAGAAAGGTTCGTGAACCATGATGGCTTTTTTGTGATGTTGAGTCGCGAAATCGCGCGTTTCAGAAAGAGGCGACGTTGGTGGGAGTGTGGCCGATACAGTGAGAGACGCGCAGTTGACTGAGAGGCAGCTCTGGGAGGCAGTTCGGCTGGTGCCCCGAGCCCCCCCGAACACCACCGAACTCCAACGAGTCTGTGCGATTGACTGCATTTTTCCCGCCAAAATGTCCACCTCTCTCTGCCACCAATAGTTGGAAAGTCAATAGACTAGAACTACTAGAGATCTCTAATCATCACAAGTGAGCCGGCACCATTGGAGCTGAAAATTAGTTTGTATCTTGTCAGTTCAGCCGGCTGCCTGCGTCTAGTAAATAAGTGAGATATCTCTCGGATAAGTCATGCTTGATCGAATCTTATTTATGACGCTGTTCAAAATGTTGCACATAGAAAACTAGACTTTCTATGTTGAAGTTGATGATGTCTTGTACAACCAGAATAAAATAATAAATATCGTTTTTTCAAAGTTTGGAATTTTAAGTTACAACTATTTGTAATTAATTTAATTCAATTTAAAACTTTTTTTTTAATTTAAAAATGATTTGTGGGTGATGAATTATATGTTTTGAATTTTAAATTGAAGAATTTTGAAATGATACATAACCTAGCTACATTTGTAGTCTGTTGTATAAATTAGAATTGGAACCGTTTTGGGCTTATAAGCCTGTGGTACTTTCCTGTAAGTTGTGTAATTCTGAATGATTGAATAAATCCAGCTTGATATTTGTCGATTTCTATTTTCATTTTAAATCAATTATAGCCTACCATTTCGCTCACTAAGTTTACATATTATAGTGCATTATTTTTTCTGACTGTGTAACCTAGGACTCATAGTATTACGTTTCGTGTAGCTATTCAGTAATTTGTATGATTTGATAGCTTCAGGGAACGATAATGATGAGTTGATTCTCTCCAAGGTATATTATGAAATGTGGAATAATTCATTTCCCATCACATATGGATGGCTTTTTGATTTGCTTGAGTCTAACTTTTTGAGGGTTTCATCATGTAGGGATGTTGGAAATGATAAGAAATATCTCTTCCGATTATCGAAAAATACCTCTCACAGTAAAATTGATTTATTCTCGAAAAAATACTTCAAAACTCTCACAAAGGATAATCTCTTCGAATTATTTGAAATTCATAGTTAAAGCTTTGCTAAAAAAACATACTGCTATTCATGCTCATTTTGTCTATGCGAACTACCCACAAAACTGATTTTTATGCCTACCATATCGGAGATGCAATGCTTCCCGCACAATTCATTACTGAAGGTTATATTGAATCCTTTAATTGCGATCAAATACGCTGGTGGTAACTGTTTATGATCAATTATTTATATGATGGCAATTCAATCGATGAATGTATGAATATTATCTATCCAAAACAACTTTTTTTGTCTAATTCATTCTCATATTCATCGAGACTATAACTGTCCATCAGTCCAGCCCTCTCCGCTTGTTTGAATCTGAGCATCGATTGGATAGAACTACTATACTACAGCACATTCTGGACGTAAAGATACTCGTGCCATGAGATATTAATGGGAACAGAGACGACACTGACGGAATACACGAGTTTTCATGCTTATTTCAGAGGAATAACATCCTCCTCCTATTTTTCATTCGAAAGGGTTCTCCCCTGTTCAACCTGAGAACAAAGACATTGAAATAACAGAAAAGAGCATCACTTCTAAAGGAATATTAAATTTAAAAAATTCATTCGAATGAACCTCTATAATAGAAATAATTATAATTGGAATATATATTTTTCCATGTGCACGAAATAAGCATTGATAAACGTGATGAGATGCAGTTGGCTAATGAGACAAAGTATAGCGTAAATCAGAGTAAAATTTTTGATGATTGTTTACAAGTCTTATCATAATACAATTCACTCGATGAATGTATCAAAATCATTTATTCAAGACAACAAATTCGATCATTGTATTGTTTGTGCCAACCTTATAAATGAATAGATAATACAATATATTTCTATCCTGAATACAATATTCTGTTTCGGAATAGTTATTCGAAGGGAATAAGTAATACATGTATCTTTGTGACCTATGAGTAAATTGCATACAGAATCTTAAAAAAAATTATGTCCTGCTCCTGACGGTGGTATTTCAGAAGGCTTGGGGAAGAAATGGAGGAAGATGGAAAGTGAGTTTTAAATTTCTTGAATACCTAGAAAGTAGCAATGTACTTTTTCGTGGCATTTTCTGCCACGGTGGATCCCTCTCTGCTTATAGAATGAGCAAAGTGCTTTTTTATAGGGAATTCATGGATGCTCTTTGCCATAAACATTTACATAGTCATTCAAATAGAACTTCTGCTGAGCAATACAATATGGCTAGCTGTCTCTGTTCTCAACCATCCAATATGAGTTTTTCGAGATTTTTTTTCAATACAAGTTATTTATTATTATTTATTCATTTATTGTATAAAACACTATAATCATAATACAATTATGACATTTGAGGAAGAACTAGACTGAGCCTGTACTATTTCTCTCCAAAAATTTTGATAAAATGTTAATGTTGTCCAAAAGTTAAGGTTATGTAATCACACACTACTTCGTCACTTGATTTTCGATCCAGTAATGATGATTTAAAATTTCCAATTTTGAATGTTGATTTTATACTCTAAATGAATCACAGAATGTATCACAATAAATCAAAAACTTTAGAAATATTGCACTTATATAAAAAATTTGAATACAAAATCAAAAACCTACTCACAAGTTTTTGGAAATAAATTTCTCTATTACAGAAAATATTTCATTTTTCGGATCAAATTCTTATTATTTTTATCTACTGAGAGTTCGGATGGACACGTTGAAACGTCGGTCCCAGCTGCCTAAAAAATCAGTCGTTCAGAGGCCCTGAAATTGATCAGTTACGACCTGAAAACTCTGACACCAGACCTGAGCCAGCCAGGTCACTCGATATTATTATTATTATTATCTACTGAGGCGAAAACTTAATGGAAAATCTATAATGAATAGGACATTATTTAATTTGAATTAACAATAATAGAACATTTTCCTCAAATCATTTAAAACAATCGAAAACGTTCCAAATAACAACAGTAGCACCATCGTTTTATATAATTATCATGGAAGAGATTTATTTTTATGTGAATTCAATGGTTTTTGTTTTATGGTGGGAAAGATTTATTCTCATCATGTTGAAGATAGACCAGTATCATAGGTATGATATACTGAACAAAACATTACAAAACATTATAAAAATATTACAAAAATAAACAAAACATTTTTCTGTTATTTTTTCAAACATCCAGGGTGGTTGATAATTGACTGATAGCTGATATATCTTTGCTGGGAATCAAACCCTTCATCAAAACCTACTTCAACTCTAGAACCAATATACAGAATGTGTGAATGGAATCCTAATAATTTCAAGTACGAATTGAATGCAGAGTGAATGAATACAATAATCATTTCTAACAGGTACAGTATTTATAGAATAAATGATAATATATCAGATTATGATAATATATATATATATATTATATATATATATATATATATATATTATATATATATATATATATATATATATATATAATATATATATATATATATATATATATATATATATATATATATCATATGGATTATGATAATATATATTGATAGTATCTAGTACATGGGATAGCCTAATTTGTTGCACTTCAGGCCTGAATGATACGAACTTGAGAGAAGAGCAATTTTTTTCAGCTTATTTATAGGATAATGTTATACATCCTTGAGACTATTATGCTTGTATAGTTGGGGCCTTAGAAGTCCCAAAACATATTTCTGAATATTACAGGATAATTCATTTGTAGGCTGGGCTGAACTTATTTCCTTGCCACGAAGCACAGACTTCACATCCTCATTCGAATGTGCAATACAAGCTCAAAACTTTAAGCCTTTTTTTATCATGGCAAGGAATTTTGCGGCGGTTGGAACAGCTCATATGGCAAGTAGTGTTGTGTTATATGGGGAGGAGGATAATAACTTATCCACATTCAGATAAGAATTGATCACGAATGAATTTTTTATTCAAATCGAAACAAATCCCATTTGTTTCCTCTTACAACTATTTCGACGGTGGTGTTTTTATTTCAGCATCTATTCTAGAATAGATGCTATTCTAGAATATTCTGATACTTGGAAAGTTTAAAGAGATGAATACTCTTCGTGAAACAAGTCAATTGAATTGACATGAAAAAAATCTCCGGTTACAATATTATTATTTTCATTGATATTCACTCCTATGATACACATACAGAATAATCATCATTTTGTGGAGCTGTGTTTGAAGTCCAGTAGATAATGTTGAAAAACATGAACTTTTGATGTATTTTATGATTCTTCAGAGTCAGAGTCTTCAGACTCTTCAGAGTCTACCTGAACTGAAATTTGACACAGGATCCTTGTTTGTGTAGAACAATGTGAACGATTACGTTTATGACACACATTTCATCATGTCTCCCTACATTTAATTACATCACTTTTATTGTTGAGTTGAAAATAGTGTTCATTCCTTCTGGTGAGTAAGCATTTGTCATACCAGTCGCTAGTCGCCTGTGAAGCTGTGGGTAGTGAAGATCAAAAATGTCCCTAATATGTTAGAGATGTCACTAAGATTTTCCCCAGCGTACGCCTTTCAAGATGAAATGTGACTTCTTCCTCGGTTGAGGACATCACAGGGGAAGGAAAAGGAAATGGCAACGTCAGAACAGCTTACTTTATTCCACACTACAGCTCCCTATGCTCCCTGGAGTGCTTTGGACTTGAGAGTGCCAGGTATTAGAATGAATGCTGCCACCATGTTCCTATTCCTTCACTGCATTAATACACTGACTCAATATCGTCATCAGATGGGAAAAATCGTGAGAAATCTTTGCGAATATCGTTCCTGATCCTTCCTCATTCCAATAAGTTCAAAAATGTAGCACACTCGTCAGAATCTCTGTAAATGCAAAGAATTTATTGATTAATGCAGATTATCCATGGTTTGATTATGCCATTGATCAACGCCACAGAACTACTAACTTGATAAGGATATTCTCAACAAAAATATTGTATTATACTAATTAATATTATTTACATCTATCCATGAAAATAGTTCAAACTAGGATACTGAATGAAGTTCATATATATGCGTCCTTCGAATGGAAGAGAGGAAATTATCATTTTTACTTAAATGTTGACAGATTAATCAACATACTAGTATAGACATGCAAACGATTTGCAATGCATTTTGTGTATTGTTGATATTTTCATTATAAATTCATGTTCATTAACTTGTCTAATGATTGAAATAATAAACATTATTTCCTTAAAATAATAATAATCTATCAATTACGATGAAAATGAATGAATTACTTTTGTCTATCTTAGTTCTGATTTCATACATTGGTGATTCAGGGAAGGTTTGTCAACACCGTAGTTCGGAGATGTTACAGAATCGATGAGTGACCATCCAAACGGTTTGATGGTCCAGATTTTCACAAGTAGTCGATAAACATCTTCACGAAGTAAGAGTGAGAAGGCTTTTAAAAGCCCATCCAAACCAATAACGCGGTCTTTCAAGTGCGGGACACTCTCGCTAAACGTTCCTTCGAAAAATGGAAGAAATTTGTCATTCATATTTCTATACATTAAAAAAAATCAATATCGAAGCTGACGAAAAAACCGATAAAGGAAGGGTCCAAAAAAATTATTATGTTATGAAATATTATTTTTCCCCTTCCTCTCTATAAACTTTGATGCCAAATTGTTGCTGAAAGGCAAAAAAGGAGAGAAAGCAGCAAGTCTTCTTCATTATACTGTAGTATATCTATTGACAGAATTTTTTGAGTTGCAGTCATGTAATATTAAGAGCTTCCACCCTCTTTTTTTCAAGTTAAGAATGTGCTGTAATAGTACCAGTGAAAATAAGATACAAATGATACTGATTCTTCCCATTCCTGCGTGACAGATATATTCAGTCGAATTTCTAAATAGTTGAGAAGCTATAGAAAATTCGAAATTTTGTTTATTTAGCACACGGATGTGGTGAAAATATTGTTGAAATGATATTTGCTTTTGGAGGAATTTTTCGTAGACTTTCGTTTCTCCTGAACGTTTTTGATAAAACTCTTATTTAGGGCTTGCCCCATTCAATCTAGCTCGCTCTCGTTACGAGACGTCTCAATTCAAACTCAATGGGGGTCAATGGTGCTTCCATTCTGTTAACTTTGGATGACACACAAATTCATCGCTACTAAATTTTCTAGATGATAACTTCAGATGAAGTAACTGATCATTGAATTCAACCGTCTTTCCTCCGATGATCTACAGGTATACAGTAACTCAAATGAGATTTTCTTTTAAATAATATGTTCGTATTAAAATCCTGTGATGTCTCCAAACAGAGAGAAATCAGCACAAACTGAAGTGCCACAGAATTATTAATTATCAGTATTATTCAAGTTTGAGAAGTCATTAAATTCACTATCCAACATAATTATCAATTAGCCTAAGAAATCAGAATTGGAATTTGGTTCTCAATGAAAAAGCATATTTCACCATTCTTATCACTATGATATCTGCTTATCATGATACACTAACTCGTTCTAGTAGTAATTAAGTCTTTCAATAGGCATTTTTTGAAGAGCTATATTTTTTGGAGGAATAAGTTAATTTTATGGAATAAATTGAATCCAGCTTCAGTATTTGAATAAATCTGTACTATTGATAGAGGTTTTCTGAATCAACCTATGATTTGAAACGGGGAGAAGAATGATGAGGATCAAAAATTCGTAAAAGAGATACTCACGTATCTCCATGGTGATAGTATTTGAATCCTTGTTTTTTATAATCCGATTAGAAGCGTGTATGATGTAAATGGCTAACGAGCTTTGGCTTATCGATCGGCGCGTCTCGCTCAGAGCACAAAATGAATTCACTTTGGATTTTGTAAGGAAAACGCTGGCCTGTTGATTCTTGCAGACTACGTGCTTTTCTTCCTCCCTCACAGCTGGGCAGAATAAAAGCCAGACCGAGACTTTATTACGAACTTTATGAGCGATAAACTGCGGAACAGATACGTGATTCGCTTCATTCTCAATCTCTGAGATTCAAATTTTAATCATATGTGTATCAGGAGCTCTATAAACTCGCTTTATTTTCACAGCTTTTAGATCATTGACAGGAATGAGGATTGACAAGTTGAAACTGTTGAATCTTCCTGACCATGAATAGCAATAGTCTAATCACTAGAATATTATAGTGAACATCATATCAGCGATAGTCATGTCATCATATATGTACTACGTACTATATGCAAGTAATCCTCACCGGAAAATATGTATTTCTAGTGAAAATATTCATATTTCACATGTTCTCAAATGAAAAAATTGTAGCTCTATCCATTCTAAATTTATTGTACTATGATCTATGGAAAAGGCATGTTCTATGGAATATGGTTCATGCACCATAAATTAATAAAGATTGAGGAGGATCTTGATGAGTTATGAAAGACTATCTCTCACATAACTGAATACAAATTCCATTTTGTCCCATTCCAGTGTCGGTTATTACAACAATTTTGTAATGAAATTTCGTTTCAATTATCACATATCAAATCAGTTATTAAAGTGTGGTGCTGTCAAATTTTAATAATAAATTTTTCCCTTGGAAAAATATTCGAAATCAAACATTGCACCAGATATTTAATATCCAATATTAATTATTAGGATTTTACAGATAGAGGGGAAACCTAATGCCTGAATTTTGCGGTTCTCAAGTCAAAGCGTATCATTGTTAAAAAAAGTATCTCAATACAATAATTATAATATAATAACTGTTGAAGGAACAATCATTGATTTAGGTATTTAGGCTATAGAATATGGAAAGTATCCGAAATAGATTGTTCCCAAACATTCATTAAAATTTTCATAAATACAATCATCCCTCCATCCTAATGAAGGCTTGGATAACACTACACTCTTCCAACTCACACAATAATTTATGTTTTTCTCAATAATTGGAACATCAATCTTCAGGGAGAACAAGAAAATGAGGACGGACTCTGATGACACTGATTGGACATATCGGCCTCATTTGTCGTTTGGTCATTTCTATTCATACGAGTTTTATAATAAGGCTTGTATTTGTTGAAGCAGTCAAACGTATTGTTCATGAGTTATTGAATTTCTTCTGTCTACCGAATTCGGTTATCATTGCAGTAGTCTGTATTGGATGGATAGTTAAATGATATAAGCCCAGAATTTAAGAATCCTCAGATCCTCAAATTAGAACCAATCACGCGTTGTTCATAACATTTATCAATATTATCATAAACTATTCAGCGACAGATCCAAAATTCCACAGTTATTCTGTACTGTTTTATGACATCAATTTTGTGACTAGAAGTTCAGTTCAATTAATTTTTTCAACTCCATAACAAATTATTCCTTTCTCCAATATCGCAAAAACTTGCAACTCGAGTAGACATAAGCGTAAAATAGAATAATTAGCTAATTTTAGAAATAAATACATACAAATCTTGTACATAAAATTCACAGTTTTGCTCGATCATTGAAACATTGATCTTGAGGGGAAACATGAGAATGAGAACGAACTAGGAATTACATCCTGATTGGACATATCGGACAATTACCCCATTGGACCCAATAGGCAAACTACCTCTCGATCAGACATTAATAACTATTATGTGCTTGAACTTGTGAGAATTAGAGCCTGTTCGATCAATCGAGAGATTATGAAATCGAGACAGAAGCTAGAATAGTGTTGAATAATAACTTTATCACAACAGTTGATTGAAAGTTGGGAATTGAATAAAATGTTTTAATGGATCGAGTTGAGAGTTTGAACTGAGACGTTTTTCTACTTGGAAGCCAAGATATTTTAGTATTTTATGGTATGATAGAAAAAGTGTATCAATACCACCCTGCATGGATATTCTCAATGTGGATGAATAAAGACGGAGTATTTTATTATGCCCCACGCAGTCACATTTCAAGCAAGGTATATTATGAATGAAACGCGAAACGAATACATTCATCTTCTTGCTCTCAGAATGGATGATGCCATGCGGAAAATCGTGATTCGAATTAGGACAGACTTTCCATTCAATGTATATCCAAAGCTAGAAGGCTACAGATGCAACCAACTCTATAGAGAGGTCATCTAATTGGTAGCCTGAACGTTGAGCTCCTAGAATGTTAGCAAGAAATATCATTCATTCATCAATGCACTCGGACCAATTGGTAAGGAATCGGACATCGCGGTTTGCTTCAGGTTCAAATGTGTCGTATCTTATGAATATTTCCTACTGAACAGGCAGACTTGTTGATAATCTTGCTGATTCTAACAGACAAACCGGCAATGTCAACTTCCATGATAAAAACTCCTTTTATACAAACCAACACTTCAATCGCTTGTAGTCGAACTATTCAGTTTGTGAATTTATATTATGTTATTGAATGATGAAGATTTATAAATTCACTCCTCACAATCAATAACTTTCCCTTTCTAATTTTTCTGTAAAAAATCAGATAAAAAGGGAAGATACAATTTAAAAATATAATTATAACTCTTCAGAGCTGTGGAACATAATCAGTCGATTAACGAGGGTTTAGCACTAGCCTCCCTCCCACCATAACTTGGCACGCCGTCGCAAAAGTACTCAGAGTAATGCTCTTATCATTTACAGTCATATTATTCACACGAAATCAAAATTTTATAGTATTAAATAAGTTTAAATATCCACGCTGTACTTAGCCAAAAGGTCTATTTTCCTTAGGCGAAACCACACCCTGAGAGTAATTTTAATTATTAATTTGTTCTATTCTCTGAATCACCATTTAATATTAACTCGTTTTTTCTTGTTTAATTCGTCCAGTTTATGACCCTTTCCAAAGGCTATTATCCATTTTATTTTGTTTAATTGAAGAGTACCGAACCTTTTATATAATGTTTATAATTTAAAGATTCAAATCTGCTGTCAACCAATCTTCATTCTGTATCTATTTGAAAGCTATTATTTACATAATCTGTTCATCAATTTATTCAATATTTATTGTAAAAGTATATCCTTCAGAATATATTCATTTTACCGTTTTATTAAACTGGGTTTACTTCATTATACCTCCAATTTGATACATGACGCTTCAATGTGAGGCCGATATCTGACAGGTTCAATTAATTTTTTCAACTCCATAACAAATTATTCCTTTCTCCAATAACGCAAAAACTTGCAACTCGAGTAGACATAAGCGTAAAATAGAATAATTAGCTAATTTTAGAAATAAATACATACAAATCTTGTACATAAAATTCACAGTTTTTCTCGATCATTGAAACATTGATCTTGAGGGAAACATGAGAAAGAGAACGAACTAGGAATTACATCCTGATTGGACATATCGGACAATTACCCCATTGGACCCAATAGGCAAACTACCTCTCGATCGGACATTAATAACTATTATGTGCTTGAACTTGTGAGAATTAGAGCCTGTTCGATCAATCGAGAGATTATGAATTGAGACAGAAGCTAGAATAGTGTTGAATAATAACTTTATCACAACAGTTGATTGAAAGTTGGGAATTGAATAAAATGTTTTAATGGATCGAGTTGAGAGTTTGAACTGAGACGTTTTTCTACTTGGAAGCCAAGATATTTTAGTATTTTATGGTATGATAGAAATAGTGTATGAATATCACCCTGCATGGATATTCTCAATGTGGATGAATAAAGACGGGGTATTTTATTATGCCCCACGCAGTCACATTTCAAGCAAGGTATATTATGAATGAAACGCGAAACGAATACATTCATCTTCTTGCTCTCAGAATGGATGATGCCATGCGGAAAATCGTGATTCGAATTAGGACAGAGTTTCCATTCAATGTATATCCAAAGCTAGAAGGCTACAGATGCAACCAACTCCATAGAGAGGTTATCTAATTGGTAGCCTGAACGTTGAGCTCCTAGAATGTTAGCAAGAAATATCATTCATTCATCAATGCACTCGGACCAATTGGTAAGGAATCGGACATCGCGGTTTGCTTCAGGTTCAAATGTGTCGTATCTCATGAATATTTCCTACTGAACAGGCAGACTTGTTGATAATCTTGCTGATTCTAACAGACAAACCGGCAATGTCAACTTCCATGATAAAAACTCCTTTTATACAAACCAACTCTTCAATCGCTTATAGTCGAACTATTCAGTTTGTGAATTTATATTATGTTATTGAATGATGAAGATTTATAAATTCACACCTCACAATCAATAACTTTCCCTTTCTAATTTTTCTGTAAAAAATCAGATAAAAAAGAAATTTATAGGAATTTATTGTATATCAAAATGTATATTATTCTATATAATATTATAATGCTGAGTCCCAGATACATTTTAAAAATATAATTATAACTCTTCAGAGCTGTGGAACATAATCAGTCGATTAACGAGGGTTTAGCACTAGCCTCCCTCCCACCATAACTTGGCACGCCGTCGCAAAAGTACTCAGAGTAATGCTCTTATCATTTACAGTCATATTATTCACACGAAATCACCAATTCTTACACACACATTTTATTTACAGTTACACATAATATTATTCAGTAATTAAAGAGATATAATAGTAGCAAAATGTTAAACTGAAGAATCGTTATACTCATGAACTTTATTGAATTATCGAAACCTAATTATTCTACTACAAATAATATGATAATACGAATATTAAACTATGATTTTCTCCCTCCACACACAGTAGAAACAAGAACCAATCATATGAAAAACTTCCAAATTTCAATCTCTAATAATTCATACTCTCGAATGAGTAGGCTATACTCATATAGGCTATACCTATATGGGTAATATAGTTACTGTAGGCTATATACTAAATGTTATGTTATGCAGTGAATTGTTTGTATCTGTTGAATGCTGGTTGAATCATGAAGTGGAAGAAACATGTTTATTCAGTCGACAATAAAAATGAACGGGGAGCGAAGAAGAATTTTCCTGTCACCAGTGATTTACATACCAAGAGTTCAGAGTTGAACATTATTCTTGACTTTTTCGCACCCCTTACAATCCAACAAACGAGTACAAAGGGAATCTCAACTGTCTCATTCGATATTCAACTCTTTTCTTCAGACTTGCTTGTTTGACTTGTGATGGTAACAAAACCCTTTCCTTCCACTCACAGTATTGTTTTTGATCGTTAGAAGTAATTCAGGTCCCTGGTTTTTTTGTTCAATATTGAAAATATAGTTCATTCAAATTCCCTGGATTTGCAAACTGATAAATTCATCAAATCACATTAATCTTATTAAGTTTTGGAAGTAAAGAGCATAAGCAATTAGGTAAGAAGGGTGTTATCTTTAAAGCCCCTGTCGAAGCACCGGTTGAAAGAATTTTTGAGTAGTCACTTCTCTATTCTATCGACAGGTGACTGATAACTCGAGTTCGACCTTTTCCAAATTCACTATTGTATTAATCTCAGTTGATGTCATGAAAAGGGTGCTCCACAGCATTCCTATCTTAAGATGAGAGAGCTTAGCACATTGAGAGTACTTCCTACCAAACTGTAAATTCTGAAATCTTCCTTCTTAAAATATTGTCAAGAGTTGATATTAATGCAGGAAAGGACATTCCTCAACATCACTTCAAGATCAGTGCTTTTAATTTATATTTTTCATCCTGAATGGCATTTTAATAATGTCAGAAGATATGAATCTTCAAAATTGATAAATACCGAGATGAAGATCTCTTCTTGACGCATAGCCTGTTAAACGGAAATTGGATTTTATTGGAATGTGAACTCTCCAATATTTTAGAGCAACAAAGCTTTTTGTGTAGGAACTCATCACAGATATTTTATTAGGGAAATCTAGAAGTGCCCTCCTACATAAACGTTGGATTGCCCTCAATTATCACGTCACTAGTCATGAATATAATATCGTAATTGAGAATGACATTGAGTGGACGACTGAATGGGCTATCACTGAAATGAAATTTCAAGCATGCTGTACAGAATACTGATTGATCCACTATTCCTTCAAAGGACACAAAATGACCGTTGAACTAATGTACAGTATTTCAATTGAGGTAATTGGAATTAATTGCAACATTGGTCAAATCTACACTTTAATCAATGTGTTCTTCCCACTCATGTACTCTGTTAGAGTGATGAAGACTTACAAACTATATGTTGGCAAATCAATTTGACTGAACCATACAGAAGACCCACATGTGTAAACTGTGAGCAATTTACCCTCAATTATAAAATAACAATACTCTCAGTTGATCCGTTCACTCAAAGCTAAGGTAGAAATTATCGGAATAGAAAGGAAGGAATAGAAATTCTGATTCTGAGAATAAATTTGCTGTATCTGCTGTACCTGTATTCGAATCTTCGGATGGAATGAATTTTGAATATTTGCTTATTGTCCACTCTCAGTAGGTTGATAACTACTAAGAACGGAAATGAAAATAATTCATTTCATTTTATGTGGCTAGTGGAAGATGCATTCAACGAGATGTCACCCTCACTTGAAAGCCATAAACTTGGAGTTTGTGATTGGAACATGACTTCACCACATAATCTATGGAAAAAACATTTATTTCACACTTCCTTCGATTTTCTATAAGATGTTGATCCAACTCTATCAAAACTGGAACTACCTAACAACCTCTTTTGTAATTAATTGGAAATTATTGTTCTTTTGAATGATAATTTCTACTCATTCATAATACCTCTAACCTCATCGAGAGAAGGTTTCACAGATTGTGCAATTTCACAGATTCACAACATTTTAAATAAATTACAGCCTAGACAAAATCCGACTTGATTCAAAAGGATTGCATAGGTGATTCATGCATGAATAATGATGCAGCTACTTCACGTGAAACAGTTTCATTTTCTATTCAATGGGCTTATTTCATTGGGTGTTTTCCCGGGTCCAATACCAGCAGCATATGCCATAACGATTGGGATGAGATTCTGCTCGTAACTGCCGGTGAGGAGATGTGACCAAGGACCTTTGGCGTAGACGGGAACATCTTCACCACCGTGGTTGGCTTCTTGTTGAGGGAATGTAGCTGGGAAACGGAAGTTCTTATCTATAAGTGGAGCAGAAATGCAAGAAAAATGTTCTCAATATAGATCTCAATCATATTCTATTGTTAAATAAATTTATGCTTTTTTATGATTTTTGTAGAATTGCAGAAGCTGAAATTCCTTTTAAAAGACATTTTTATTGAGTAAATTAAGTTTTCATCACTTTGGAGTGAGAAAGAAGCATCAAGATAGATTCATTTTCCGATTTCAAAATTCTTCTCCATGATTGTATTTCAGTTACTAGTACCGATAATAATAATAATGTACCGGTATATTTGTTTTCAAATAAGTTGGTCGATTTGTTACTAATAACTGAAATACAATCATGAAGGAAAACTCTGAAATAGGAAAATAAAACTGTCATGATGCTCATTTCTCTCTTCAAAGTGACAAAAACTCCATCGTGGATTGGATGCATTATTTATTAATCAAACTTTTATATTCTTGAGAGCCAAATAATTGATATAATTATACACCTTGAACAAGAATAAAATAGCCTTTCTCAATCCATAGTTTTGAAAGGCTTGATCATCATTGATTCAGTTAGGTAAGTCTATAGTCTAATTATAAATAAGTCAGTTAGGTAAGTTTATGGTCTAATTATGAATAAGTCATTTAATAGTTTCATTCAATTTTCATCCTTATCAATAAATCTGTATAAATTGTGCAACGTCATAGTGGGATTATCTTTCTCAAGTTTGTGTACAGTACTCACCTATCTGGTCATCCCAAAATGGATATCGAAGCCCATCCCTTGTGAAAGTATGATGATATCCAGGACCAGCAGCGTAACTGAGGATGGGAAGTGGCATTTTATCAACATTTGATATGCCTGCCAATCCAAATACTGATGAACCTCTTACGGGATATCCGCTGTGAGTCAAAGTATGCGAATGATCAGCAGTAACAACAATGAGAGTGTCATTCGCATTCGAAAGTTCCAATGCTTTCCTTATAGCCATATCAAATTCAATTGTCTCATGCAGAGCTATGTGAGCCTGAAATACAAAATATTCATCAATGCTTGTTTTTCTGTGAAGGAAGTAATTATTAATAATGATTAATAATGAAAGTTATAATCGTAGGTAAAAGAATTTATGAAACTCTTTAATGGTACAGCACGAGAAACTGCACCTTTTTATTCATTCACAGAAAGTATATTCATTTGAGTATCACGGTATTGGAATATACAATATAATATATTGTTTCACTTCACAAAAAAGATTTACAAAATCTAAAATTAGATGAAAAAAATGTCGTATGTGAATATTGATTTGGATTTTAGTGCTGAATTATTGATACCTAAAGTATTTTACAGTCGAGTTTGATATCGTTCGAAAAAAGGTAGGCCATAATAAAACTTCTCAGTAAAGTTCAAATCGACATTGTTGAGGAAGTGATTGAATATTATCTATTATTGATAGGCCCACATTATTCAAAAATACATGAGAAGTAACTTCATGAGATGACAATGTAATTTTCATCCCACACGTAATTCGAAGAGAGCAGTGGCGCCTTTCATCAAAAGGATAGGGGGTCCTGGGTTTATCCCCAAAAATATTACATTCGAAGATCTTATATGCTTCATTTTTTCAAGTTTTACACAATAATGTGGTTGAATTATCAATACAAACATATACATTATTAGTAGTTATAGATTAAATCATATAATATTCATCAGGAATATACAGAGAGGCCCAAAAGTAGGAATAAACTGAAACAGAGTTGTTAAAAATCATGGAAACAGATCAATTTTCTTTTACAATTTCATTGGGGATCAAATTCTATTGGAAAATAACTTCCAGTTAGAAAGGTAAAGAAACTTCAAGCTGTTCCCATATTCTCTCCAATTCTGTATAATTTACAGCCATTCTTACAAGGCAATTTAGCTACATTGTTGATACTGTAGAAGGAATTAAACTATTGCTGTTTAAAAAAAAATATTGAATCAGTATGAGATCCTAAGGATTCTTGTAGATAGACCCGCATTTTCATTATTTATTTGATCCTTGGGGGGCCTAGAACCCCCCTGCCTCCCCCTAAATGGCGCCCCTGGAAGAGAACTAAGGAATTGGCTGAAATTTGAAGCAACGAATCGCACTCATTTCAGAGGGGGATCAAAGTTGATTATTTATGAAAGTATGAATGTGCCTATAGTCCAGTCAAAGAAAGATTATAGAGGGAAATGTTTGGAAGACAAATTTTGACTCCTATTGCAGCAGCTTTAGTATTAAGTGTGAAATCTCCAGTCTTGCAGCAATAGGTCAATTGGCAAAGAAATATGGAGGGGATGTTTTGAACACAATTTTGGAACTAGCAGCTTCTGTTGAGACTAGTTAGTGGGTGAACATTTCGAAAGTCCCCTTTCCTAACTCATGTGCTAAGGGGATGAGGGTGGTTTGAAAGTTGCATTTTTTAGCTTTTTGCTTCCACGCTCATATCTTGTAGACAATTCTGTTCAACCGACATAACTGACTAGCTTGATAAATTATCTTCATTTTTGTTCAGTGGAGTTTTGTGATATTTTTAACAGTTCCCGAGATATTTGCTCTTGAAGGTGTGTAATTGTTAAAATAACAGGGTTCCATTCGATTTTTTTGCTCTTTCAAGACTTATAACTATTCAACAATGCATTGTAGAAATCAATGCTCATCGTAGGCCTGAAGAGCATCAAATTTTCTTCAAAATGATGCATTATTACACTATTCCAAGTTTCCCTTCCATTGTTACAGCAGCTTCAATGTAGGGGGTAAAATTTTCATTGCTGCAACAATTGATCGTTTGACAATGACACTTGAAGGGGTGTCCGTGACACGATTTTTGATTTTGCAGCTTGATTTGGACTAGTTAGTAGATGAACTTAGCGAAAGTGCACATTTTTATCCCCTCTGTTGAAGGTGTGGAACCGCTAAGTTGACACTTGTTGCAGCAATGAAAATTTTACCCCCTACATTGAAGCTGTAATAACAATGAAACGAAAACTTGGAATAGTGAAGTAATACATCATTTCAAAGTCAATTCAATGCGCTACAAACCCAAGATAAGCATCAGTTTTTACAATGCATTGTTGGAAAGTTATAAGCCCTGAAAGAGCAAAACATTGGATAAAAGCCTGTTATTTCAATAATTATTCACCTTCAAGAGCGAATATCTCGGGAACTGTTGTTGATATCACAAAATTTCACAGATCAAAATGTGTAGAGAATTCATCAAGCTTCATTTATGAATAGTTGGTTATGTCGGTTGGACGCATTGCTTTCTAGTTATGAGCGTGGGATCAAAACGCTGGAAAATGCAACTTTTAAATCAACCTTATCCCGGTAGTACATGAGTTATAGGAATGGGGACTTTTGATAAACCAAAAAATGATACCCCCGAACCACCCCCACCCCCTTATCACAGGTTATAGGGGGGGGGGGCGGCTTTTGATATGTTTACCTCCTCACTACCCTGAACAGAACGGTCAAAAATTGTCTTCCAAACATTTCCCTCAATACCCTATTTTGAGCATTCATTGCCTGGACTACTAATGAACGTGTGAATTAATGAACCAGAAACAGAAGATCAAAATTAAACAGATGTGGTTTCTTATTTTTGATTCCCTCTTCAAGTTTTAGAATATTACATACAGTGACGAAATAATAGAATAGTTGAGCTGCGTTTACACCAAAGTTAGTAACAAAAGGATTAACTTAATCCTTAAAGATTCTATTAGATTGAACGGAATTTGACTAAAAGCGATCATAGTTTCGTTAATACTTTTACAATGCACCACAGTACCACATTCCGCAATTCTGGTATCGATAGATATACTAAGGGCCGTTTGCACAGTGACAGTTTTAACTAAATTCCATTTTAAACTGGATTAAATCCGTATCAAGTCTAGTTTGTTATAATGTGACTGCCCTAGCATAAAAAGTGAAAAAAATACAAAGTTCCTAGGTATTATCCTTGACCAACACTTGAGGTGGGATGCACACATCAATAACTTATGTCGTAGGCTAAGATTCGTAATTTATAAATTTTACAACATCGGCTTGCTGAAAGATAGAGATATTGCTCGATTGGTGTATTATGCTTATGGCCAATCAGTCCTTCAGTATGGAATCATCGCCTGGGGGGGAGCCAGAAATGTCCATTTCAATAAATTGTTTGTCACACAGAAATTTTTAATCAAAGCTATATCTTCCAAACCCAGACTGTACCCAACTAACGATCTCTTTACCGATTTCAAGGTTTTAACCGTCAGACAGCTGTATTCAAAAAGCCTTATCCTTTACATAATAAAAAATAAACACAAATTTCATCCTCGTGTGACTCAATATAATTTAAGAACATCTAGTATAACCTACAACTTTGACCGTACTGCTCTCGATGTATGCTGTAGACAATTTGTATTTGTAGCAAATAAATTGGTCAGTTTTCTTCCTGGTGAGGTACTAGATATTGCAAATACTTACAATTTAAGCAAGATTATAGATAAAAACATATTAGATTACAAGCTTGATGAGAAACTATTCCAGTAACGTTACTCAATATAAATGTCCGTATTGTCTCCTTTTCATTTTTCCTTTTCATTTTACGTCGATATATTTATATTTCGACCATTTAAAACTCGAGTGACCCATATCCTAAAATACTTAATCAGATTACGCTGTGATCTGTCTGATGTATTGAATAAAAATATCTAATTTATTAGATGCAATATTAAAAAAAAAAAGAAAAACATCAAAATTTCTTGATTAACCTGTCTCTCTCTTAGTATTTTTCTTCTTTTCCTCTCAATTAATATTTTTAACCGCTAATTCTGAGTTGTTGGTTTTTCCCAATTTCAATTTTAACTACTACCGTATTGAATTCTATATTTAGGACTCATATCTGCGCACAGGTTCAACGCCTATGCAGGTATTAATATTTTCCTTTTGAGTGTTCTGTACTTTTTGCATAGATTAACATTTATTATTATGTATTTTTTTTATATATACACTGTTTATAAATCTCTTTAGTGTTTCTCTATGCTGTAAAGTGTTGTATTATTATGTTTTGTTTTTGTTTATTTTTGGGAAATAAATTTCATTTCATTTCATGTGTTCCATTTTGAGTTTAAGCCACCAGCTGAATTAATCCAGTTTAAGCTTTGACTGTGCAAACGGCCCCAAGTAGTACAGTACAGGTATAACTTTATACCCTAGGCTATTTCCAATTTATAATACTAATAATTACTAGTAGTAGTGTCGTGATTGAATGAACCAGACATAGTGGGTGAGATTAAAAGCAGAAGGTTACGGTGGACGGGACACACTCTGAGGAAAGAAGAAGGAGCTCTGACAAGCAGTGTACTGAGGAATAATCCTATAGGAAGGAGACCAGTTGGAAGGCCAAAAACTAGATGGTGGGACCAGGTCCGGAGAGATATGAGGAGGATGGGTCTGAAAAAAGAGAAGCCATGACGCTGGTGACCGAAACTTTTGGAGAGGCTTAGTTGATGAGGCTAAGTACCGACTGGGGTACGAGTGGCCACCGCAGTAAGTAAGTAAGTAAGAAAGAAAGTGTCGTGATTACATGAGAGAACAGAAGAGAAACTTTTTTTTCTGTGACCTTTGGTGAGAGCAAGTTTTATGGAAAGTTCTTCATAGACCTTGCATGAGAAAGAAGCAGAGCCCGGCATCTAACAGCCAAAGTGAGTTCTAGGTGAGGATGATTCGCAACTTTGCTGGTAGAGCGCAGTCACGTTCAGAATTGGCATACGCCAGTTGAAGACAGCATCCACAATGATAATGTCATGCTTTATGGATCTTATTAATTTGATATTAATTTACACGGTGGGTGTGGACGGTATTCGTATAAATCATCAATACAACTGAACTAATTTACCATTTAGTTATGCGATATTTGAGTTTTTTGAATATATATAACATGAAAAAGAAATAAGTGAAAATTGTAATGTTGAGATTGAAAATTTGTTATCAAGTTCAAACCTTGTTGGCGTGATGAGCCAAATCGATCAATCCACCTTCAACGAGGAGAAAATAGCCTTCTTCATTCTTGGAAAGCACTCTTATAGCCGCTTCAGTCATTTCAGCAAGACTTGGTTGTGATTCTTTGCCAGGTAAAAGTGCATATTGGAAGTGGCTGTCAGTGAATAGTCCTGCAATTCAAGTTATGAATTTGAAATATAGCCAAGATATTATGAATGGATAAAGTTTTCAATTAGCATTTTATGCACTATCAAGAACAACTACTAAAAATATGTTTTGTCAAAATCCACATATTTCCAACCCAACTAGGTTGAATGGTAGAGGACTTTAGTGAAAACTCCGTCGAATAAGGGATTTTTCTATTCCATTTTATTCATATTTTAGTAGATTTTCTTAGTCAATGAGAAGAAAACATTTTATCAGATGATTATTTTGAGTATTCTCCGTTTGTGGAGTAGTGTGTCAACAAAAAAGAATATTTAAATTGATGTAAAGAATAAACTTTCTCTCGCTTACCCTGTTTGAAAACAGGGTTGACGATGCTAATTCACTTGAATCCTCCTTCATTTTCTTCTGTAAATGGCTTTTAGTAAAATATTTACTATACGATATTAATCTGTCAACTTCTGTAGTATATGTTAGGTAGTATTTGTAGTATTTGTCTGTATTATGGGTTATTTCTTATTATTCATAGAATATTATGGTACTCACCTAGTAGGTAATCGGTTTCAGTGACATTGCCCTCAACCAGTTGGCTTCTAGTCGCAACATACTTATTCCTAAGATTCCTCTCTGTTTTTTCTCTAGTCCATTCTTTGATCAAATCTATATTATCTGATCTCCCTCTTTTTATTTCTTGACTGCTGGGCAAGAGTTTCTCTCTACCTCCTCCGAGTATTACCTGAAATAAAATATATTCACTGAACTGCGTATTCAATAGTCAAACTCGTTATACCAATGAAAAAAATAAAATATAGAGAGAATCATAGTTAATTCATTGAGGATAGGCATCTTCTAGTATTTCAATAGGTGTGACTTTCAATGATCGACGATAGGAGATTCAATAGGAAATACCACTTTTCCTATAATTACTCAATCATTGGACGTAATCCTTTAGAGACAACGGAAGTTTCTGACACTATTACTCAATGGCATGCGTAGTGAAGATCAACATTTTTGTACATAACATGCATATGTCAAGTTATAGACTTTTTCAAGAGATGATAATAGAAATGATATAAATATAGTGTAGGGATAGTGATAGGAATAGAAAGGGTAGTGATATTGTAATAAAACAGTAAGAAATAGTGATTCTATTCATACAAAATATTGTTATGATTGTAACTCCAAGTATATTATCCACTAACATTAATGTTTTTACCAGGAAGATCTCTGATGAGTTGTTGAGCGATGTCTCTGCATGCTCGTTTTTGATCGATTGCCTTGTTTGAGTCAGAAATGTCTCTGTCTGATTCCCAGTGTCTATAACAGGAGTGAGCATAAGCACCTGCCGGTGTTGCATGGGTTATTCTGTGGATTAAAAGAGATATCTTAGAAATAGGAGAAAAGAAAAATCTTAAAACTTTGTTCAAAATTAGTTAGTTCATTATTTTATGGTTTACTATAATTTTTGAGCGTTTACAGAACAAATTTCTGAGATATATGTATTACAAGAAGTTTACTATCTACTGTCCATTTTATTTCTCAACTGATACGCTGAGGTGTATATTTGGAATTGAAACATTATAATCAAGGAGGGATGTCAAATCCCTTATTTCCCTTTAAAATTTACTTAGCAATGAAATAGATTCTGCTTATTTACTTTCTAAACTAAATATCTACATTTCATCCATGGCTCGTCGCTCTTCATTTTCTTTTCTTGTAACACGCTCCAGAACAGAAATTCATTATAACTCTCCAATTAATAGAATCCAGAGGCTTCTCAATCTCTTTTCTGGGCGACTAGACGTCTTTGGGTGCTCTCGTGGCAGATTCTGCAACACTCTGAAGGGCTTAATTTAGGATAGATATTTGTGGCCATGTTTCCGTATGACATTTTTCTTTCTTTCTTTTTTGTGATTTTTTTTCTTCCCAGTGCCCACATGATTCTTTGTTCTTTCTAAGATATTTTAAGTGCATATTTTCCCACCTCTCATATTTTCTCTTGGAAAGTAGTTTCAGCAATAAATGTGAGATAAATAAATAAATAAATAATCATATCGTTTAGTGAGCACACGATATAACTGAGTCGTACAATGTCAAATCAAATGTACAATGTCAATCAATACAATGTCAAATCGAATTGAAATTCAAACAACAATAGTATTCGAAGTGTTTAAGGAAATAATTATGGTGATAAACTATGTTTGTGTTGTATCGCCATATTGGATTATCTAGTGTTATGAATTGGAAAAAATTGCCATCAGAAATGAAGTGCTTTTTTAAACTATGTTTGTGTTGTATCAATATATTGGATTATCCAGTGTTATGAATTGGAAAAAATTGCCATCAGGAATGAAGTGCTTTTATAAACCCGGGTTCTCAATAAGGCCAGTCCGAAACACTCGACGAAGACAGTAGAGAGAGAGTTTTCAATTACCAGGTAAATCGTAAAAGTTTGTTGTCCGGAAATCAAAGCGTGCTGAATTTGAAACGATCATAAGGATCGTTAATGAATATTCAAAGAGATTGTATTGTGATGACAAGGTAATGCAAGATTTCATTCATTCGAAATCAATCTTGTTGAGGGGGAAGAGATTAGAATTCGTTAGTTTGTAGTAGTGTAATTGAATTTATTTCGAATTTCCACAAATCAGTTTTGATCTTATACTCGTACAGTAACAGAGAGGAGAATTATCTTATATTCTTGAAAGTATTCATTTGAAATCGTCTTGTGATTACCAAGGATGAAAAGATATTTCAATGAATCTTAGTCCATGATTATTGATGAAGCTGTTCTAAGGAAATATCTGAACGCACTCTTGATTATCTCAACGTGAATTGTATCAGATGAATGAATTTAAATATTGATGAAAAATATATTTTTATTATCTCTTTCTGAAAGAGTTCGTGGAATGAACCTTCCTGTGGCTTACAGATTTCATAGAGTGAACGTTTAGTGGAGAGTCAAAGGCCGGTTATCATGGCAGTAAGAGTCCAATTAGGGAACAACCGAAATTGCTGGGCTCTTTGTAATGTAAACTCCTGTCATAAAGAGTGAAATTCAATTAAATTCGTGGCCCACACCGGGATCAGAAGTGGGCTACTGTAGTCAGAATAATACCGGCATAGTCCACTTGACCGCAGTCTTAATTGCTGATGATGCTGAGTGCAGGCACTGGTATGAGCAGGACTCAATTTCCATGACAATCCATTTATTAGTTGCAGATGGAGTTGCAGCCATAGCATTCCAAATCTTGATTGTAGACCACTAAACAAGCACTGTTATTGGCTAGTCAAGCAAGAAATACATTGACAACTCAATCAAT